>NW_026623637.1:156207-166439 GCF_030028575.1 Malurus melanocephalus
AAAAATCAAAAACAAAAATCCCATATTGAAGCATTAAGTTTGCACAGTGATGTGAATGAGAATATAAACTTGTGATAAAGGAATACTGAAATATGCTCTAATGAAGACTGCAACTAAAAACAATGAAAGGAAGAAAGACAGATAAATAACATTTTCTTTTGCTTTGCCCTTTTCTGAAGAGTATGTTTTTCATTTCAGGAGTATGACTAGTTTATAATGAAATGTGGGAAGTGCCAGGGAGAAGAAAAGGTTGACTGCTAACTGCAATGCCGCCTATTATTTTATGTCCTATTCGCTAATGCAAGAGTGACTCTTCCTGCTTTAGTTTTCATGCATAAATTTGGCACTGCTCAAGAAAATAAGTTGGAGGGGTCAGTTTAAAAAGAAAAAGAAAGAGTTAGTATACGAAAAGGTGAAAAACTGCTGCTGCACTCCAACTTGTTTAAGTATCCTTTAAGCTTGAGCAGTAAATTAACCTCCAGCAATACACTTCATGTGTGATTTATTAGGCACTTTGCTTTGGTCTTAGTGAACCTTCCTATGAAGGAGGAAATCACAGGAATAATCTTGGGAACAGACTTAGTCAGAACCTCTAACTAYGGAGATGCAAGCATCCCTTCATAATATTTACTTACTGGCTTATTTATTTGCAGTTCTCAAGGAAGTAAACTAATAAGCTCCCATGAGGCCACTGAAAGTGATAATATCCTTTCACTGGCATCACTAAATCATGTAATAATGAACAACAAAAGTTTAAAAACTTAGAAATTGCAAAAATCAAAAGTGAAAGCTAACAAGTATGTATTAGAAATAGCAACAGATGGCCCCAGAATGAAAACAATGCAAATACAAATAGTATGTAGTTTATGGCTTAAGATGATTGTGTATTCAGTATGTAGTCATCCTTTGTATCAATTCTTTACATAAATTATATCAAGTTCTAATAGTAAAAAATGTTCCCAAATTTGTTGAAATTTAAGGTATAGCTACTTGCAAGTATTTGTTGTCATGTGGTTTGTTAGCCATGAACCTGTAAAACAGCATTCACCTCAATACRATACACATGTACCAATATTCAATCACAAACGGGGTAGTGACTTTTCTGTTGTACAGTTCTCCACCTTATCAGGTCCAGACAAGCCTCTTGCATCCTTCCTAGCAGATGTGAAATAAGGAATGAAGGATGGATAACAACACTGCTTATGCCAACTGCTCATGCCCTTTTCTCTTCCAATTTGTAACAGAATGAATAAAACCAAGAGTTAACAAAAGCAGTACACCTGTCAACCTGCTTTTTTGTTCCTTTGGGTTTTGGGTTTTCTTTTGCCCTGACTCGAGAGAGGGCTAGGTTGGAACATTACACCACAAGGAAATGCATTGACTCACTGAGCACCTCTGACTAGAATTTATTTCCTGTAAACCTCAAGAATTTCCATGACTTGTTCATCTCAGTAGGATATTCCCAGTTGATGTCTGGGTAGCTGATACTTCCTCTAAGGATGAGAATTTTTTCCTAACTGCCTATAGAATCATCAGTGCTTCCACTCTGGCTGGGCAACCAGTAGCAGGCACTCACTACATTTCCTTTGTTTTTCGTATCTCTGATCCTCATGCAGAGGCCCTCTGTAAGGACTGTGCAATCAAGMCTCTACACTTGCTTGCTCTGCCTATTCCTCCTGAACAACCTGTAGCACTCCAACCCAGCATTCCAACCATAGGACTCATTCCACCAAGTCTCACTAACAGCAGTGATATCGTAGTTTAGGTAGCTGACAAATGCTTCCAGATCATCCTTTTTGTTCCTCAAATRAACTTCTGAAAACTCATGCCATGCCAGTATTACTGCTTTACCCAAAATCTTTTTGATTGAGGAATAAATATTTTAGCGAGTCTCCTCTTCTAACTGCAGCAAAGCAGACATGGACAGTATAATTATTGTGGAAGAAGTGAATGATTGCTACCAACCTGTGCTTCAGTCTATAAATAATTAGAGTAGTGAGTGAAGCTGCTGAATCTGTTAATCATATGCCAAGTATTCACATTTTCTCTTCTCTTGTTTTCGTGAGCTTTTTCCGYCCAATTGCTACCTGAAATCAATAAGGTTTTTCCACTGACTATTGAAAATACTCCCTGAAATGCCCTGAGCTGCTACGCAGAAGTTTCTTGCTACAGAGAAAGAAGAGAAACGCCAAGCCTACTAAAAAAGCTAATTTTGTTCAGACAAGGAACAAAGTGTACTTTTTCTTTGCCTAAACAAAGCATTTTTAAGAGCAGAATAGAGGATGCTTAAATCAATAACCATTAAGAAGCACAAAGCTGMTAAAAGAATATATCTTTGGAGAAAGAAATTATCAGCCTTGACACAGAAATTACTGGATGAAATTCTATTTATGCAGGAGGGGTCCAAATTAGATGATCCTAATAGACTTTTTTTGGCATTGCAGCCTGAGAAACTATGAAACATGAAAACAAAATAAATATTGCTCATCCCTGTCACAGCTTTTACAGAATGCTTCCCCAGTGACACAAAACTTCACTCATTCGCTTACTTCATTGAATTTATTGCTTTTTCTTCATAYAGTTTATTAGATTAAGTTTTTCAAATTGTCAGAATCATGTTTTTGATGACTTAAATTCCGAGTTATTTTCTTCTTTTCAAAGTGAAATATAGAAGAGAGTAAACACAACAGCCACAACTGCTGACAGCATTGTCAAGAGCCTGARAAAAAGAGGATACAGGGGCAGGAAAAGTAAATAACACTATTGAGTGTCTCGGTTTTGAGACAATGTTTTCAGAGAAAAACGTTCCAGAGAAACGTTTCCTCTGAAATGAATATAAATTTGATATTTTTTTTTTTTTCCCCACCAACAAGAAATAGATACTGGGCAAAAAAAGTGAAGAGGAAAAAAAAGTAATTTATTTACAAACACAGTGCCCACAGGACACAGATGAAAAGTAACGGTTAGATATTCAAAAGAAAATCCCGCCACGCGGCGCCGACAAGATGGCGCCTCCCCCCGTACACAGATACAGAGTAACGGTTAGATATTCAAAAACCCCTGCCATGCGGCGCCGACAAGATGGCGCCTCCCGTCCCCGGGAAAAAGAAACAAAAGAAAAACAAACCACGTGGCCGTTTCCGTAACAGTGGCAAAAAGAAAAAAAAAAAACCAAAAAAACCTGTACCACAGTCTTTTCTTCCCTGTGACGGGTCAGAGGACTCGGTGTGTTTCTGCTGCCAGCCCGGTTCACTTTCTCCAGTCCCGGACGAGATGGAGCAGCGCGGCGTTTCTCCCGGCTGGAGGGGGATCGCAGGAGAGGCAGACGGGGGTCTGAGGAGAGCTGCCGAAGCTAACAGCCGAAACTGTAACAATGTAACTGCGTTGCACTCTGAAAGCAGAAGGACTCCCACAGAGAGAAAGCTAAGCGAGAGCTGAGCTGGAAAAAGGCTAGGACTGTGTGGCGGCGCTGGCTTTTAAACCGCCCACACTGCCTTTCCCAGCAGCCCACGCGGCTTCTTCCGGGTTACATTTAAAGATACAGAACATCTTTTGTGCGTATATGCCAACAGAAAAGGAATACAGAACAAAATTGGCACAAAAATCAACCCAAGACATTGAGGTAGAGGATGTTCAATAGACATCAGAGGAGCTACAAGAGCCTGGAAGCCTCCTCACAGGCAAAGAAGGGCCACAATCAACTGAGAGGACCCAAAGCATAAGAGGCAATAACCTGATCCTACAGATGCCTGTGAGAGTTTTGCTGTTCATTGAGGAGAGTTTCATAACATTAAATAYTGAATAACTAATTGACACATGAAAAGTGCTAAAACATGGAACTAGATCCATGAGTGTGTGCTRTAGAGCTGCTACAAAAAAATAGGCTATGACCTTCTACAGCCTGGCCTGTAGAAGAAGGTAAAACATAAAAGGCTTCTGTGGTGGCTGTAAACAGTTCATTCCTCCCCCTGTTCCCACCCTAGAGGGTTACCATGCTCTTGCCTCTAGAGCTAAGCAAACATTTGCTGGCCTTCTTCAGGAAAGGCTCTTTCAATTCCTAAGGRCAATCCCCGAGGATGCACAAACACTCTGTACTTATACTGGAACAGGTCAGGAGAGCTAAGTTTTCYGGAAAACTCTCTCAGCACTGCGCTTCTGCGTGGCTGAGCAAGCATCAGGAGACTTGTATCAATGTGCAGCTATCAGGTTAGCTTTTCTAAGTGCCTCTGCATCTTAGGGTTAAGAGCAGTGTGACATAAGCCTCACATTTCTTCTTAAATTCCATAAAGGATAYCTAAATACATGTAATCCCTCCATAACATGACACAGAAGATATTGCTGTGCTCAGAGTCTAAGAATATACTGCTTCTCTTCAATGGCAATACATCAAAATCTTTAGAATTAGAAATGTCCCTGGTTTTTTGCTTTTTTTTTTTTGTTTGTTTGTTTGTTTGTTTTTCTTTTTTGTTTTAGGCAACAGCTTATTTGCAAGACAAAAATCATGTATTGATCATTTGGAAAGGGGGAGTGCACCGTTCTGGGACAGAGTGTTTTCATTCCACAAATTGCATTCCAAAGCAAATGAAGATTGAGATTTCCTCACAAGTAAGAGCACTGTGATGTGAATGCATTCATCACAAATGGGAGCTAGTTCAAAATCTTGCAAGTGTAATTTTTAGTGTAAAATTGACTATTGGAATGTCATTAAGCTTAAAATTAACACAATTTATTTCCAAACATTATCAATCATAGTTATTACAGTTCTGCTTCTGATTATTCTGATACATTCATCACCCATTTGGAGCCTAAATAGAAACTTAACATGCTCACCATTTTTGGTTGTCAATTGACAAAGAAATTACTGAAMCAAAAGAAAAATTAAGTTGCAGCTTGAAACTATAAAAACAATAATGTCAATAYTTCAGCCATGGTTGAAAAACCTGACTGTTTCTATAAAGGTACATTATCAGAGTAGAAGTAGAAGCATGGGGAGACAACCAGCACCTAATCCATCTGTGAAGTAACTTCAATAAACTTCACTGTAGTTATACCACTGCCAGGATTAGCCTAAAAACTTCAAATTAACGTACGAACCATGCTCAGACAACATTATTGTAATTTTTTCATTTTAATCCTTGTTGAGAGAAAGAATTTGTATATAGTCCAGGAACACAAAAATAATTGTTACATTTATGATTCTCCAATTATGGCTTATGGGGACAGCCATCACTTTGGTCTCATGAAGATTTTATAACAAGGCTTTTGAATAAAACAAGTGATTTCAATAGAACCAGCAACATAATGACATACTTTTGCAAAGGAGGAATTTTCATTTTGCCTTGATTCATGTTACAACTTATGGAGAATCAACCTTCTATTTGTTCAGACAGCTTAATCCTCACTTATGTTCTTAGTTTAAGTGGATACAAAGAAAAACCCTCCTAGGATGGATCTTTTCTATTTCCGCTTCTCCCCATAGCATTGTTTGAAAGAGGACATACTTTAAAATGAGTGAAATGTTAAACAGAGAAGAAATGCAAATCATGTTGTATATTCTGCACAGCCTGGACTACTTTCATATGGGTCCAGGCTGAGCAAAAGGTCTTCTTTACATTTCTATGCAGGCTGAGACGGTCAATCCTGAACCCAGCCACAAGTTATCATATGTCATCTGATGCCTTATTCAGGTCAGCAGGCAGGGATTGATAAGGGTTTCAACATCCATTTGCTTTACAGCTGATGCTGAAACCCTTTAGAAAAGCAGAAACATTAATATTTCACTAATTTTCCCAAGAAATTTTGCTGCTCCTCTGCCTGATCTGATAGACTATTCTGCATGAAGATTCTATATTGAAACACAGTAAAAACAGGAATCAAAATGTAGAACTGGCCAATTTATTCATAAATTACAGGATTATTTGTAAATCATAGGTGATACTATATATGATGTATGATATGATATATCATGTATGATCTATGATATATGGTATTATATGTTATTATATGAGTTAATCTGACTTTTCCCCACAAAACTTTAACAACAGATTCTTATACCAAGCCTGTAATGTCCCAGTGAGCTATAGCCTGTGTCCAAGAAAAATATTCACTATTGATTCAAAGAATCAGGCAATTGAAAAGACATCATACTCAAAGTGGAGTAGTTTTGTGGATTAACCACCCTCAATACTAAAAATACACATCTTGTTTGCTCGTCTTACTTTCTGACTGTTGGATCCCATTATGGCTTTCCACTGCATTAAAATCTATCTACACAAATATCTTACTCACATAAGTATAAATCATAATCATAATCCTCTTTCAATAATGGAAATACATGCAGATTCTTACATCTCTAAATTTGTGCTATATTTACAGGCTTGAAACTTTTTTTGTTAAATTTTGGTRAAAGATTTGTGATAATGACCCTAAGATTTCCCTGTTTTTTAGTATCCTTCTTGAAGATATTCTGGCCTGATTTATTATTAGTCCCATAAATATCTCCCAAAMACTGAGCAATGGGGAACACCAGTTTCCCGTTCACACTTGATATTCCTTCCTTACATACCTAAACATTGTGTTTGCCCTCTGTCCTTGATCTTCCCAGTGAATTCCCCATTCAGTGTCTAAGAAAATCATTAATCCTTTTTCAGCCACATGCATTTTAGGATATAACACTTGATTTTTTTTTTTACCACAATTTGTCCTATTTTACTAACATATGAGCCGTTCTGATGAAACTCTGCTATTAAAGAGGCACAACTTAAAAAAGCCAGGTCCCAGCCAGCATCAATGTACAGAGCTGCCTTTGCCAAGTCRTGGTGTGACACCAGCTGACACAAATGCAAGATCTGGTCTCATGCATTCAACACAAGCCATTCTTAAAGCTATTTCTCCCACAGTCCTTCACATCCTTGTCTACCAGATAGGACAGAACGAGGGCAAGGGTTCCACTGAGTTTCCCCCCAAATACATCTGAAATGTAGGTAGATGACATGTTTGTCACCATCTGGGAGACATGATCTGCTGAAATGTAGGCTCAGTTAATCGCTAGGAAAGAAGGATACTTCAGATTTCTGTCCTTTGGTGGAGCAAAACTTATTGATTCTACCTAGCACTTCATCCATCACGCAGAAAAAATATTGTGGGAAAAAAAATCATCTAAACTTATGTCATACTTATATTCATGCACSCCAGTGCACAATTTCTTTTTTTATCCTGATAGTTACTTTAAGTTCTAACAAAAACACATTTCTGTAACATGTCCCTTCTCTAACCTGATAAGTTTTTGCAGCTCTAGAAATCCTTTTAGTTAATAAGGGTCATCAGTGCAGACTAAAGAGGGACAAAGAGGGTTTTAACATGAAATCAGATACAGCAATGAGAAGCAAGACACTTGAGAAGTCTGCCCATGTTCATGCCATAGAAAATAATGGACCTACATTTAAAAATTATAGCCCTATTAAAGCACGGAGATATTGCACTAAAGGTGTTAAAATAACCAATTAAACATGCAGTTTTACTCTTGCAAAAATACAGAGCATTTCTGTGGAAAAAAATACCACTGACAAGAATTCACCATGACTACTAGAAATCAAAATAAATAAATAGCTTTAATTGGAAAAAGAATATTTGAAACCACAGTGCACAGTTTTGTGGGCAAAGCAAATCTGTTAGCCAGTCTTTTAATAAGCCCATGTTGTACTGGATTCAATTTAGTTTTTCTGTGAACATGGACATAACCTGTTAATAATTTAACACACCTCTGGTAAAGCARGAATGCTGTAAATAAAAGGTAAACTAATAAAACAAAGGCAGTGCTTTGCTTTTGCAACTAGATGGCAAATGAATGGAAAAGACTGCTACCACAGCACAAATTCTGAAAATGTTATACACACAGAWATCATGAGATCAAAAATTTAAGATTCCAAGAGAGGTATTAGCATTATCATGTTGCGTAATGCAAATGACATGTTTTTCTTCTGGAATGTTTTTTATGTAAGGTGCGTGCTCTCAGTCCARCTCAGCAACACATTGCTGCGGGAATTTCACTTTATGAAATTCTTCACTGCGTTTCACTACATTTCTTTCCCTACRTTATCTTTTTTCTATAGACAGATGCAATGCATCTGAGATATATGTTCTGAGCACCCGATTGAGGAATATGAATGCAAGGTCAAACCAGAGSTTTCACACACTCTGTTGTAGGTATTGCACGTTAATCTGATGAAATTTCATGTATTTRTTTAAATGAAGAATGAACAACGGCTCATAATTGCATCAGGGGCAGAAAAGCACTTTGCATTAGTTAATCTACTTTGGTATGCAACAGGTTTCACTTGCAGATTATTCCAAGCTTTGCACTGAGTGAAGGTGACAGAGGCTATGGAGCACCAGCCCACACAGGCATGAACAGCCAGCTGCCAGGGTCACCCCTGTTCTCCCAAATTTCACTGCCTGAGCAGGCTCCCAGGGCTGACAGAGGCCACAACTGGCATTCTGCACTGAATASATTTGCTGCATTACCAAGAGCACTGAAGCTGATGCCAGCTGGTGAGGGGGACAATGTGAGGTGTGTTCGCTGCAGGCAGCTCTGCACACCTTCCCTTCCAAATGCTCCTGGGGCACTGTCTCTGAAGGCAGCAGGACAACAAATCTGCTCCCCCCTGAACCCTCAGGGCACCAAGCCCCACCAGAGTCAGCCCAACAAGCCTAGACAGTGACTGACTGACTCCYTTTTCTGGAGGTGGGACAGGATCCCTGGGCTCCATCGGTTTCCAGCATCMAGAGTGCAGACAGTCCAGGCACCTTCTTCACCTGAAATTCCACCCACATTATTTCCTTTGCCCTTCAATCCCACTCTTCTSTGTCTAGAAGCGGCTTACAGGCCCAGGGACGTTCCAGCTGCCAGCACATTTCTGGCTGCATTTGTCACACTCGCGCAGCACTGTGGGTCTGCAGACAGACCCCTTTTGAACAACCCCGGAGGCCAGGGCTGCTCCTGCTCAAAGGAAAGGCAGTGTGAGGAGCACAGGGATCCTCTATGGGATAACTCCCCTATTTGTCAAGCTCTYGTTACTTTCCTTCCATAAATCTTTCCGGTTTCCTTTCCACACACGAAGCTCCCTGCCTCCACTGTTAAACTTTCACTGAAGGCAAAACTTTGAGTTTATTATGTTCTGCCACTTGAGAAAAGCAAGAATTTGATTACTAAATAGAGCTCCATAATCCATAGCCATGTAATTGTATGTTACGCCAGTAACTTCTGTTAACAACGGAATTCAGGCAGAGGCACCGAGCTGACAGGGAGACAGGAACTGCTGCTGGGAAAATGCGGGGGGAAAAGGTTGTTGAGGACAAAAGGGGGAGGGAGGAGAGAGGAGTCTCGCTGAGAAATATGTGAGTCATGGAAAAGCAGTAASGGAGATCTGATGGGAAAATGAGGAGCGAAGACAGACTTGTCAAGGAGGCTTTGTGGCAACATTGTGATGGGAATCCTAGAAGAGCCTGCTGGAGTMGGTGGCTGATGGCACCCGAGAGACCTCAGTAGGAAACCACAAGGRCTGGAGCACTGTTTTGGTAGCTTGTTGCCCTGAAAGTCTCACCTATACTCAGAGCGAATATGTGAAGCTGGAAAAAGTCATTCAAGTGTATCATATCTTTTTGTGTGAGGCACACCTGTACCAGATGTGGTGAGTTTCAGACAACTAGTAGTGCAGGGGCACACGGTAGGAGAAAGGCAGATGAACTCTTTGGTGAAGAACTCAAGCAGAGGCAGAAATAAACTCAAGAGCTGCTGCCTTCTGACCTGTCCACTCATGGAGCACCCACACAGGGCTGTGATGTGTTCATTTACACCAGGATGCAGGTGCTGTGGGAAGATGGTGGGGCCAGATGTGAAGACCCAGCAGAAAAGACAGGATTCAGCTGCAGAGCTGTGAGCCTTGCCAGGCATTTGGGCTGAGCTTTGCTACAGGACTGCAGATTCTGCATTGCATTCTGCATATGGTGATAAGCTCACACAAGCAGCAGTGAAGGCACTGGAATATGTCTGCTTTCCTTATTTCCTTTATACTATATGTCCCTTCTCATTAGACATGAGAGGATCACATTTCCAGTTTAGGATGCATGAGTGAGAACAAGGACAGAAAGATAAGAGAATTGTGCAAAGCCTCATCCCTCTGCTTTTTATTACCCTTGTCATCTATCAAGAGACTGACTGCTTCTCTTGCTTT
>NW_026623637.1:166479-280475 GCF_030028575.1 Malurus melanocephalus
GGCTGTCTACTTTAATTTTATAACACAAATTGTGACCGGCAGCATTTTGTTGCTGCTGCTTTCTTTATTAATTTGTATCTTACTGCTCCAGGAACAATAAAAGTCTTCAGCCCTCCCATAATTTGAGCTCCATTTTGGATCAAAATCTCACAGGAATATTGATAGAATTCCAAGCCTAGAAGGGCTGGGAAGGTAGTGTGGGCATTACTATGGCATACCCACACTTCTGATCCAAATCCTGGGCCCTTTTACATGGAGGAAAAGATTATGCAACAGTATCATCATCAGCACTATCATATTTCTCTTCACACCACTAAGCATCATCATTGGCACATTCCTAGAAAGTTTGCTAGAATTTAGAGCCTCCATAGTTCAAGTATGCTATATAGACCTAAAAATAATGCTTTACCCTTTAGGCCCTTTGGACAGAATTTTTTTTTCTGAGTCTTGAGCAGTTCAGAAATTCTTCCTTGAGTCAATTTTTCTTACAGAGTTTATGCCATCAGAATTATAACTGCTCATGTGACTGRCCTCGCCAAGTTTTTCTAGAGTCAACACGTCCACATTTATGTACCACTAAATTGACTGTCTTTTATCTGTGAATAGAGTAATGAGATGAGAGGCTTGCCTTGATACCCTTTTTCTGACAGTTCTCATTCCTAATTCTCTTAATTTAGACCATCACATTATCTACAACCAGCCTGTAAACCTGAATGTGACAGTCTGATTATTAAAAATTATTGAAATCATCTTCTCTTTCCACACTTGATCTTCTTTAAATACCCATATTTCACCACAAATAAAATGTATAAGAGCAATTCTTAGTTCTGYCTTTGTGCAGTAGTGCTAATAAAAGCAACAAAAAAGTAGTTTTTGTCATGAAAAACTTGTTTGYGTGTGAAGAGTAGGTTTTTAACTATATTATGGGATGTTTATTCATGTCTCTTACTAGTAATAATAAAGCTATAGTCTATGAAAGGAAGTTCTCCAGACACATTTGGCTACAGGGATCCCCAGAAGGCACACACTATTGCAGCAGTTTTGGATTTCTATTCTTTTTCACTAGCATGAATCGAAACTACAGCCTCTACAGTACAATATTTTACATTAAAACATAAAACAGATATAGCTGAGGGGAATAAGAGGAAGGAAGAAAGGCCAGAAATCTGTGATATTAACCCAAATGAATTAACTTGTTTTCAAATGTATTTAATTCCTGCAGGCTTGAGTTTCCAGGTTTTAAAGCACTACTATTTTTCTTAAAGGTATTAGTCAGGGTACAGGAGCTGTGAGATGAAAATAAGATTGGATAAATGTGCCTGCAGCTCAGATCAACACCCGTTAAGCAAAAATCTGCCTGTCATTATGCCTGCTTTGTATGCCATCACTGTTGATCCCTGAGTGCAAGGATTCATGGCATTATCACAGCTTCTTTCTCTAGACCTAAATGCTGGCTTCACCACCATTTGTTTTTTTTATTATTATATAGTAAGAAAATTGAACGACTCACACTGCCCACACACACTGGCTGATGCATTTGTACTCAGCAGTCAGAGCCAAAGGTTGTCTAAATGACACACAGTGATGCTTTGAAAATTCATGATAAAATGAGATCCCCCTCTCATTTCTAAATTACTGTTCTTCCCACTTGCAAATGCATATGAGGCATCCACACTAGGAAACAAGCTTTTTTGTTATGCCAGGGCTGACCATTCAAATGAGGACCGTTTTTTCCCCATCACACCATCAATTTAAAGAGAAAAAACCCATCTCTGTAGGATTTGTTTCTCTAGAAATACACAGTGAAAACATCATAAAAAGGCTATTAATGACTGTTAATTCTTAGGGGGTTTAAAGCAATTTCTGTAAAACACTATTACATTTTTATTGAACTTGTTCAGGTTTTTTAATAGATTTTAAGGCTAGAAGGGACTACCAAATCATTTAATTTGACCTCCTGTATTACTCATAAAATAGCATTCAGTTAGGCCTGTCTTGAGTCCATTGCATTTGTCTGAGTCACACACACCTTTCAGTTTCAGCTCATTCATTCTGAGGGATCCCTGGGTAGAATTGCCTTTTCAAAATACGGATGGAAGTCACATTTGAATTGCAAAGAAAGGAATCCTGTCACTGCTCTCCCAAAGAGGAAAAAAGACAGAAATCATGAGAAATACAATTCCTGTAAAGCATTTGAAAACATGGAAATATTAATTACCARGATTCCTCTTAACAAGCAAAGCTATAAATTGCTATCCGTTGTCCCCTAAGCCTTAAGAGTCTGTCCCATGGCCTGAACTAATTATAGTGATCTAATTAGGTCACAATTTTTGAAACCAGCAAGTCTCAAGACCTTTTGTATTTTTGAGGTATCTACTTTGGTATGAAACAAATTGCATCCCAGAAGTACCTAGTTTTCTTCATTAATTAATGAAGAAAGACGATTACCTCAGTTACAGAGAGCTGCACTTGGGCAGATGAGTCTTATTCAAAATGACTTGGTATTTAGCTGTCAAAAATTGGAAGACCATTATGTAGCACTTCTCTGCTTCACATAAAGCTCAGGGGATCTTCACTACAGTGTGTGTGAGAACCTGGGATAAACTGCAAATTTAACCTGTTAAAAGGTCTGACAGGTATTGCTGGTCCTGCCTAAAAGAGAAAGTCATCRTGAAGAACATGTTAAAACAGTTGCTTATTCAGGGTTAGAAGCATTTAACAAGCTCCAATGAGAAAAATACTTATCCTTCAACTGAATTTTTAAAAGACAGAGTTCTGCAGGAAATAACTCTCAAGACTTTGTTAGCATCTATGTGCAGCCATGAAATGGTTGGACCAGACGATACAAGCAAAAACACAGCAGTGACACCCAGTACAGTGCAGCCTTCGTTATCCGCCACTCTTGCTCAAATCATGGCTGCACCATGATCGTGGCTGAGCCCCCTGACAGCATCCCCAAACTGCTAATGAGACACACAACACTGCCAAGTGAAAAAGATGCTGCAAGTGCCCATACCTCTGCTGCTTTTAAGGAAAATGCTGGGGAATAGGGGAAAGCAAATATACTGACATCTCACCCCCTACAAGCCAAAAATAGCTTGTATTTGAAAAGTGACTGGACAACCTGGAACCTGTGAGACACAGAGGATTACAYTGGAGGCTCTGCAGCAGACTTTAAAAAGTTTTAGTCACTGTGCAATAACCTTTCTTTGACACTGCATGCCCACAGTGTTTAGTTTAGGTTTGGATTTCTCATTCACGCCAAGTTCCCAAGTAGCCATATCCATCGATAATGCTTTCTTTTATCTCTGATTGGTTAAAAAAATACCATCCTAAGCAAGTCCATCTTAGTTATATATGCCATCATCAACTCCCATCTGGATTGTCCCAGTGCATTTTATTTGAACATGAAGTAATCAGACCTTCAGAGAYACCTAGTAGCTGATTACAGTGAACAAATTATATTACTTTCTCCACTGACTCCGCAAAATATTGAATTAAGCTCAAGATTGCGGTGTTTATATTCAAAGTACTCCCGGGACCTCACAAAGTTCTGTCACAATAAAGCCTTATGGGGTACAAAGAAAAGTTATTTGCCTGAAAAGGAACAGCTTTGTGATCTAATTTGCAGCTCTTGAATCCCATCAAGAATCCCACCACCTCCTCTGAAGTGTATTTTATACTTGCCTAAAAAAATAAAGATTCTACAAAAAACAAAGCTCATGAACATTCACCCCCTTTCCCCTAAGGTGAACTGGGAGAATTTATTTRTGGCAGTAAATACTTTAGAATTTTGATGACAGTAAAACTTCTCCCACAGTGAACACATTCTAGATGTTGCCATCTCTGACAAAAATTGTCATCTTTAGATGGATTAATAATCATAGAAATTACAGTAATTCTTCTTCCTTTGCTACTTATTATTCAGCTACTCTTTTCCTGACTTTTGTTGMGAATAATCTCTTCTATTCATAATGAAATAAAAAAGCAATATATACTATGACTAACTTGTTTCTATCAGAAGTCACAATTTCTCAGGCAGACACATGAAGGACAGATTTTCTCCAGTTTACTTCTGCTTACAAAAGACTCACTTGTCCCCTTTCTCCACCAGACCACTCCTGAGGTTTATTACTAACTGAAAGATTGTATCTGTAATAATATTATTTTCCTACAAGGTAGTGCCCACCAGGAGTAACAGATTAAAATTGTGTTTGCGCTTAGACACACCACAAGAATCCTTTCCTGTCAGTTTTAGTGATTCTGTCCGAGTGTTTACAGAGCCTATTTCACGAAAGTGCTAACTTGCTTTGCAAACCTTTTGCATATAAGAACCTGGGGAATGGGGGAAAGAGAGAAAAAGAGAAAAGAAAAGAAAAAAAAAAAAAAAAACAAACATTTTTCCCTGCACAGAAGAAAGAATAAAGATGAAAAATTTTACTGTCTGTAAGTGAAACACTGGTACTAGTTGTGCAGAGGGATTTGGGGGAATTTGAAGGGTCATGTCCCTCGAAATAGATTCTGTGTTTTTCTATAGTTTTTCAACTACCTTTAGGAAACTGTTAGCCCCAAAGGATGGATTTCAAATTGTCCAGGGATGAGGGCAAGGCAGAGTGACTCTCTGGTGGGGAGGATTGTAAGAGGGGGACCTGGAAGCCATCAGAGCACAACAGCCATTAACAGCTCTTCCCAAAGAGCCAAGGCAGGGGAACAGCAAGCACTGTTCATGAAACCAAATTCATCAATGTCAGTGCTGTCCTTGCTAGCTCAAATGCACAGCTTTCAGATGGCATATTTTTTATTAATTATTATAAAATTTATTTATTTAAGTGTGCTTTGCATAGATAGACACAGTCAGTCACCAAGGACTTAATATCTAAATTAGTTAGGACAAACAAACATGAGATGAAACAACACTGTAAAAAAGAGCATGTGAGGGGATTACTAATGAAGAGAGAAAGAGGGAAGTAATTGTTTGAAGTGGTGAGTTATTTAAGCGAGTCTTTAAAGAAGAACCTATGGATTTCAAAACCAGTGATTATGATCATTAAAATCATCTAGGACAGCCATTTTATACAATACCAAAACCAGGCTGCAATGTCAAAATGGACCTTCACTGAAATATTTCAACCTAGGTCTTGAACCCASCTCACAGGTGGAATTCAATTCCATGTCCATTCACTGCTTTCTGCGATTATTTTGCTTCCAGAAGAATAGAAAATAAAAGTATTCAGAAGATGAGGACAAAGAGGTTTTCCTGATACTGGAAAAGAGATCCAAATTCTAAAGAKCAGCAAGAAGAAAATAGAAGGCAAGGGAATAAATGAAGCAAGTGGTTTTAGAGGGAACCAGGGGATGCCTGCTCAGGTGAGAAACACACAGGGTGATCATAGGGTAATTAGCCTTACAGGGTTTTAGTGAGCTAACTATTAAAACTGCTGGAGGTAGAAAGACMGTGCAGAATTAATATTATATGTTTAGAGTAGCTGAGAAGGATAAAAACTGTATCAGCAAAGCACCACTAGATAAAACGACAAGGAATGAGTAGGGCATGAAGGCCAAATGAGATCTAAAATGTCTTTGGCTGCTTGATAAAGAGAGACTTTTATCTGAGGTCTTTTCCATTTCCAGATAGAACAGACCAGCAATTTCCATCATTTATTAGATAAACCAGAATCCATTCTTCAGTAGGTGACTAGATATATGTYTGAATTCTTCCAAAAAATTATAAAAGCAGAAGAGGAAAGTACAAGGACTCCCAAGCTTTGAAGGTCAGCTACTTCACCCTGGAGCATCAYGTAGACTTGGTAAAAGCAGCTGACAAAGAAATTACAGGAGAATAAGAGATTTTCCAAAGGTCATTTTATTGGATCTATTCCCTCTTAAGTGCATTATTAAAAGACTTCTTTTAATCTTGATCCTGCTGTCCCCTTTGGTGGTCATGTCAAATTGGCAACCCTTCAATTTCTTTCCATAATACCAAAACTGTGCTTTAGTAGAGGTTCCCTAAAGCCCAAAAAGGCTCATAAAACTCTAGGGTTTCTGGTTGCTTTACATCACAGTCTGCAGATGTTTCAGAGTGCATGTGAGCTGAGTCTGGCCTGCGCAGGTGTGAGTCCAGCTTAATAGCTTTTTTAGGCTTCAGAAAAGGACCATTTAGAAATAGAAACCAAAACTGGAAGCCAGAGGGCAAATATTTTCAACATCTGCTACTCTCTATGTGATATTCCTCTGCTTTCAGAAGTAGGATTCTTAAAATTGTCTTGTATGGCTTTGATTCAATCTCTGAAGTGCATTTTTATAACAAAGAAATACTGTTACTGGGATCTAGTGTTATGGGAAACAAGATTCTCAGATTATAGGGCATAGGCACACCTCCCTTTCCTGCTTGTAGCTATGTAGCTCACTTTTCCYCCTGCAAAGATGACTTGTGGCACTGACAGCAAATTCTGACATAGAAAAATGATGTCRGAGAAGCATTTAATCTCTTTTCACCTGTTCTTTATGAACTCTAAGTCCTGGAAACAAGAACCATACCCGTGTTATTTAATATTCCTACCAGCAATCCTATCTGTGTACTACCACTGTAGTGGCAAACCACTTCACTGTGATTCCTTCAAGCGTATTTCTCCCATGCTGCAGTCTCAAGAGCCTGCCTAAGACACATGCTTATTCTTGTTAGATCTCATTCAAGCACACTTGAGACATTGCTCCCACATCCAGAGCACATTTCCCAGGGCATTGGATATATTTTTCTCTCATGAAGAATTAATATTATTATCTCCATCCAGGAAAATATGAAAATCTAAAAAAAGCTCACAGAAAGTGTTATTTTAAGCATGCACATTTGCAGGAAAGTCCCAGAATTCAGGGAACTTCTTTGTGATAAAGGAAAATAGTAGGAAGAAAGAAACTTTTATCCACAATAATAGATGGAGATTGTTCAAAAGCAGAGCCAAAAGCTGAAAATGCTGATAGGTCATTTTCCAAGTAGGGTGTACAGACRTTTTATAGACTATAACTTTATGCTTTGAGAAGATATAATTATAGAGAAATTATTTGATTGGGATCTGATGCCTAAAGAAATGGTGCCCATTTGTAAATGTACAGAATGTCTGAGCAGAAGTGTCTTGTGTAGCTCTTCCTATCCTGCTCTCATGTTASCTCTGGCACAGTAATATGGCCATAATATTAATATGATAGACCCCACAGATCTGCTTTGCAAGCACTACTTGCCAGGAGATTAATGTCCCCTCACTGCTTCTTTTAGCCCCTRTTTGCTGTTCCCATGCCTCCCACACCCTCACCTCAGTGTTGAAAAGTCACATATTCCTAAAAGAAGAGTATCTTCTGTCCTGTTTTCACCCCAACAGGATCAGCTCTATCCCTTGACCYAGAGGTCATGAAGGACAAGCTGTGAATGTTGACAAGTCCAGATTGTGGTTTCAAGGCATATAGTCTGCCTCCATACAGTTTGTAAGGTGCAACATTGTTACACTCCCTTCATTTGGGACTCACTTGGGTTCTCTGTCACTTTCCTGATGTACACTGTTGTCCCTGGCCTCACATGGAGCAGAAAAACTTGGAGTGAGATGCTGTTTCAAAAGGAAGGTTTGAAAGGTAGCCACATTCAGTTCTCCAATGTATTTCTTCCATTCATGAAGAATATACAGAAAACCCAGAGAATACTAAGTAGTTTATTTTAGAAAGCTATTAGATATCACTAAATAAGGCATAGACCATCGAACATTTCTTTTTAATAATAGTTAAATGTGAGCCTCCATATTTTTTTTTAATTTTATGTAACTGAAATCCATTTTGGTGCTCCCTCCTGCTTTTAAGTGTAGATTGTACATGACACTCGATAGCTCCTATGACCAGYATCTGTAGGGTAGCTGCTTTATCAAGCTGCCTAAGGTATATCCATGCACATGAGGTGAATAGAAACAGSCACACAGAGAAACACCATGGACGAAAAGGCTGGGCCATAAAAACAGAGGTTTGTGTTTCTAAAACAGAACAAAAACCTAGCTGAGTCCATCCTTAACCTTGAGCATAAGGATGAATTCACTGGCTGAAAACGGACCAAGGCCTGTCCTCTATCATGTCTTGAGACTGATAACCCCTGCACAGCACATATCAGCTCTTCCATGTCAAATACAGGCTACAGGCAAACCCTGATTAACTCTGTCTGGGGAGTCCTTAGCTCTGCCAAGGACTATGCTGACCATTTAGCAGCATGCAGACACACACACCAAGACTCACGTGTCTCCCCTAGCCTTATTCCACTTTCTAATATAAGCTACAGTACTACAGAAGTATAGACATGAGCACAGAAATTATGCAAGTTGTCAAAAGTCATGGTGGGGTCCAAACACATAGGGCTGCTCACAAYAGATCCTACAGACCTCTGGAAGCAACTGGAAGAACCCCAGTACTGTCATAGAAATTCATCAAAACAATTAATTATGTTTTGTTCTTGTACCTGACAGTGGTTAGGTCTGTTTACAGGTAGGTAAAAACTGCATTCTCCTAAATATTTAGTGTTTTTAATTTATTTTCATGTCTGCAATTAATTGYAGGTACCTCCTTATTCACATGTAACTAAATGGAAAAAAGATTAATTTCTGAACCTTACAAGAGGTATTGTTTTAGTTTGAAAACAAAGGAGTCTGAAGCAGAGTGATTATGTTTTTTTTAAATGCAATAAAATGTGAAAAAGTCCAAACAAYAATAGAGATTTTCTGACAATCATAACTTGCAATGAAATCTATTTTTAATGAGAAAAGAAGTCAGAAAAAAGCACATTTAAAAGAGTCTTAAGAACATTCTKCTACAAAATTTGACTTTAACACTGAAACTTTCTTCTTTGCAGACAAAAGTCTGTCTTTTAAATGTGCAGAAATCAACTATAGCCAAAACAAGAATTGTATAGTTAGTACCACAGTACCACCTTGTGGGGAAATAAAAGCGGCTTCAGTGTTATGTTCTCCCACTCCACAGTTTCACGAAATACCCAACATATAAACATAAAATTATAACTAAGACAAATGAAACAGACCCAGACATCAGCAATGTATGTGATGCACGATTTCTTCCAGTGTCACATTACTCTTTTTGAAGAATCCATGTTCCAGATAAAATCTTTCAGAAGTCTACTGTAAAAACTTCCTGGAAGAAAAATGTCTCCTTTTACACTCGCTTACATTCTTTACTTGATTTCCATTTGCTGGAAATTTATTTCTCTAGTTACACKGAATCAAGAGAACAATTGCATCAGGCATGTCAAATTCCACCCACACAAAATGCTCCACAAAGTTAAAGGCTATGAACAAATAAACTAATGCCAGGATCTTTGAGATGACTTTTTTATTGCTTTTCTGGAACTGATGTAGATATTAGAGACAGTAATACTCCTGACTACATCTGAAGAAATAAGGTTATCAAATCATGAGATCCCCCAGGRGAATTTTCATCTGCTTTTCTCCATTTTTTTCATATAGTGAAAGAAATTTGTATGATTAAGTAATTGCCAGTTGTCAGAAGAAATAGTTGCCCAGCCATCATATTTTAAGTGCTGTATTAAATGCAATTTTCASCCTTTCAAATATAACTTCTTATAGGCATGTCTGAATTTAATGTCCCTAATAAAGCAGAGCAACTAGTTCTTTCTTTCCCAAGTTGTTTGAGTGTTGACCAACAGGTGGGGGCAGGGGGAGTATTCCTTTTTGGGATTTTGTTTGGCTATTTTATTATTTCTTCCAATATAAAAATGAAGTTTCAACTTGCTTGCCTTCTTGCTGTGTAAAATCTGCCATTTATGGGAATGGCGCAAGAACAATCAAGAAATTAAACAAAATTGTATTCAGGTTTACTCTTCACATAAAGCTAGGTTCTGACAATTAGATATCTAGAGTTTGGGGATTCATCCAAGCAAAGCAGCTGTTCTACTGAGACCAATATTGGCTTTAGCTGGGCAGAGGTCAGATCCCAACAGTGGGATTCCCTGTACGTAAGAAATTGGGTGACCAGGTCAGTTGCTACATACCTATCTAACACCACCTCAGATTTCCTGGAATATGCTCCTTGGACCTTCAGCTCACAATCTGCATCACATTTACCAACCCACACAGAAATCACAGAATCCCTGGKGGTCTTCCAAGGCATTACATGGCTATTAGTGGGAAGTTGAACCAAGTCCTAGGAGTCTAATTGAACTTTGTCACTCAGGCTTGCAGTAGAGGGAAAGAGACATCTCCAAAGAGTATTTCATCATGTCTTAACATGTTGGGAGAAAATGTCATCTAAGGATATCTGTCTCTCCTTACTGATCAAAGAAGGCACTGTGAAACCCTCTGATTTTCAGGAGATCACATTTGTATGAGATTAAACTGAAAGTTAATGTATAACAGCTAATAGACTTCCCCCTATTTTTGCATGCTAACAATACACTCTGGGTAACACTCTGTACATATTATTTGTATGATGTGATCCAGTCTATAGTGCATACTTTATTCCAGGACATCAGCCAGCTCAGACRCCCTTAGTGGTGGCAGTACCAGCAGCTTGGGGTCTGACTGCCAGGGACTATTAGTATGAATGAACAGTGCCTCTGCACCCAGCTGTTCTATTAAGATCACATACTCTCTTCCCAATGAAGGCAGCACCCCTCTCCTCCAAACTTGCATTTCATTTGCCAGAAAGATAGAAAAAAATTATTCCCCCCTCTCAGCATGTTCTCCACCTCCACGAACCAACACCCTAAAGTCAAACAAATTCCCTAAATTCGATCCCCACATTCCCAGTCTCCATCAGGATGATCTGGCACATATTCCAGAAGTGGATATCTTTCCAGAAGGTGCCACCACTGGGCACACTGACCTTGGACTGCCTGCTGTGACAGTAGCCATGTGTGCCCCCCAGTCTGGGAGACTCACAGACTTTCTCAGATAAAAAATATACAAGTCTTGAAGTTGCCATTTCAAGCTAGCTTTGAAGCCATGTTTGGACTTTTCCACCACAACAACATAGGCTGTTTTCCAAAACCATGAGATCTATGTATTTATTTTTCTTTACAAAAGTTCATTTTCCTTTCTCTTCACAAGTAGGGACCAATGCACACATATTTAGATTCCCCAGAGAGCACATACCTCCARGTCTCATCGAGGTAAATGAATTAGACAATGAAATACTGAGATTATGCCAAAAGCTAGGCCTTAGCAAGGTAACTGGTTCATCACATCTATTGCATTGTTCTGTTGAAGCAACAGCTACAGTAATGGCCTGAAAAAGGCTTCCTTTATGAAACAACACTGGAAGCTTCTAGAGAAAACACAAAAAATGTTGGTTATTTATCACTTCCAGATTTACTGTGAATTTTGCTCCTATATGATGTCATGAGTAAAACAGAAGAGTGTCCACATTTCAATTACCAAAAAGGGATACAATTATATGAAGGGTTCCCTTCCTTCTCGTGTAATTATATTTGCTTTATTCTTCCACTGATAGAAATGTGTTGTCTTGATTACAGATTATTTTGACTGATCATTTTTCTAAGATCCCTTCTAGAAAGAAATACCATCTTAACAACAAATGGCAAAGCATGTCAACGAAAACCTGATTAAAACAACCAGACCTTTTTGGTTTTTTACATTACAGAACACTGACTTTCAGCACACATAACTTGTGACTCACATATCAATTAGAAACGTGATTTTCTGGTGGCATTTTTGGGTTCTCCATGTGCATTCATAGGCTGTTTTCCAAACACATCCACAAGCAACCACAAGGCAGTGCCACACAGAGGATGTGCCGGTACACCCAGCCAGGGTGGAGCCGCAGGTCTGTGTTTCACACTCGTGCTGTTGGTTGTTGCAAATCAAACAAGAATCAGGGTGCATTCTGTGAGATATTTCCAGCTAGTATATTCCCTTGGAACACAATGCAGCCAGGTTTGGAAGGAACCTTGAAAGATTATCTGGTCCAAYATCATGTGCAAAAGTGAGGCTAGATGACAGTATCTGGCACATTATCCAGTCATTTCTTGAAAACCTCCRCTGAAGAGAACTTCACCATGAATCTGGGTAGGTTGTTCTGGTCTCTGGTTATTCTCACTGTAAAAAAATTCTCTCTTGTATCAAGATGAAACCTCTCCTGGTACAAATAGTACCCAGTGTGCTTTTTCTTCCTCATGAACATCTCCTCTCTGGAGAAGCCCTTTAAGTACTAAAGCACTTGTGATGGGATTCTCTCTTGAGCCTTCTCTTTTCAGGGAGAAAAGAACTAACTGCTTCAGACTTTCCTTATAGGCAAGTTGTGCATTTGACTGAGAGCTCTTTTTGTCAGTTCTAACTGATATGAATCCAGAAAGTAAGCACACAGAGCATCTATTCCTGTTTCTTATTTAAATAGCAGAATAAATCTTCTAGAAGAAAAACTTTGAAGATAAGTTCCACATACTCAGAAGCCTTAGTGTACGTGCTCTCACATTACATTCTATGTTAGTCTTTATCCTCATTATGTGATGAAGGCCATGAGCAGTTTCCCCTCCTACTTCCAGACCACTGCTCCCATGTTTTGTGATACTCCACCMACTTGTGTGTCTTGTATAAAACATACAAGGCAACCAACTCCCTTTCCCAATGTTGTTTAAAAATCCTACCTGCAAGAATTTCCTTCATTTATTCTGATTCATGAGTTAAAAGCTTTAAAATATGAAAGATAATATATTATTTCTTCAAGAAATAAAACCCCAAAATTTTCTCATACCTCCAAATACCACTTCCTACTTCAAAATACAGCCTTCAATGCATTCAAGGCAATTTTTACTTAATCTGAAAAACATACGGTATGTTTCAATTTATATTCAGGTAAAGAAACACCATAAGAATTTGTTACATTATTTACTGATAGTTACATTTTTTCACTGATAGTTATGACAAATTATTTCACTTATCAGGACCATCCAGTGAAGTGACTTGCCCCAGTTGCAAGGAATATTTATAGGTCTCCAACCTGCATGCATTAACAGGGTTCTTGTGCAAAAAGAAGTTTCCTTTTACTTGGACATCACTTTCCATCAGTACTATTTACCTCCACAATGTCTTTATCTTTCCAATCTCTTTAAACAGAGGCAACATACATCCTCTCTGTCTTYGTTTCGCAAGATTAAACATGCCAAGTTGTTTTATATTCCTTTCTGTGGTAAGCCCCCTCTTATCTTGACCATCTTTGTAGCTTTTCTCTGCAACTAGTTAGGTCTCAATTCATTTTTCTTGGAAAGCAAACAGCAACAGGGTAGAGCCTTTCAGATGAGGTCTGCATAAACCTGTATAGCTCTATTGGATATATCATGCAGGATATATAAGCTTGCACATTTCCTAGATGCATTACCTATAAGACTCACAGTCCTCCAAAAACCAGTTAACATATGCAAGTTGTAATCTTCTTCACCTCTTTCTCACAAGTCTTTTACAGGATAACAAGATGTTATGAGTTCACMAATTAATTCACGAATTTCCACTCTAATATTTTAAATACTAGCCACTTTATTTCTCCTACCCTYGGAGTCATCTAATTTTTCCCATTTGATATTCTTATCCTTCTCTCCATTAACTGTGCTGTCTAAATTTGTATCTTCAGAATCACTGTCACACTCCTAATTCTCTTATCAACATTGTTAATGAAATTACTAAGAAGCTTCCGTTTAAAATTCAATCTTGGAAAAAATCTATTAGCAACTTCATTCCAATACTTTCCTTTTGACAGTCTCTACTGTCTCTTAACTACTCCCCTACTCTCCTTACCCACTTTTAGTTCTTTTAATGATTCTTATCATGTCCAGCTTAATTAACGATTTCCCACAAGACAATATATCAAATACATTCAAGATAGTTCTCCCCATTCCCCTTGCCTAAAAATATCACTGAATTTATCAAAAATGATCTTTTGTTAATCTGAGATAATCTACCTTTGATTAAAAAGATGTGACATTTCATTCCRTTTACCTCCATGCTCTTTATTATTCTCTCCTTCACATTTTATTTTAAAGCCTACTGAGAGCAGAAGAAAAGACACTTAGATGTCTGGATCWGTTTTTGCACCTTTCTGAAAAACCTTCACCACTTTACAGTTACCTAGTAACATTCATGCCTTTCTCTAACACACCTTCTATAAGCAATTTCATGTACCCTATCTTTCAGACCCCTCGGTTCAAGATCAGCCAGTCTACTGCCATCTGTCTCCTTCTTTGTGCTAAATTTGTTCCTCTTTTTCCCACTGGCCACTTAGCCAAGCCCAGCCGCTGATAGCTGCAGCAGCGGAAATGTGTTTCCTTGGTTTCAGGACTGCATCTCTCACCTCTACTATGCCCTTACCGCACAATGGCTGCGTTACTTGTCTTTCCTGGCTCTCTTGGTGGTTTAGACTGCTGAAWAACTCTGGGAGATCTAACATGCCTCACATTAGGAGGCAAAACAAGGTTCAGAAAAAACTGTGACCACTTGAGTTTCTGTAATACTCATACAATAAAAGTTTTACCGAAGTGAATACAACTGCTTGCATACAACTGAGTTTGGTATTTAGCAAAGCAGTTCATGGATTTATGTTGCAAGGCCTTTTTTAGGTTGTGTTTTTTTAATATATGCATTTTATCAAAAATAATAAGGAACACCACCACTGAATGAATTCAGAGTTGTTCACAATATTTTATATACTGTGGGGAAGTCTTCCCAGAAAGCAAAAGAAGCAATAAAAAGACACGAAGCACGCTGGGGCTGCTAGCTCAGTGTATTTGGCAGAAGACACTCTTGTGCTGCTTTCCAAGACTTTGCAAACCATAAATGCGAGACAGAATTGAAGAAATTGTTGAGATTCACAGTGCAATCTGACACACACAATATTGCAAACTGCTCTTGGGAAATATTAATGTACAAGCCTAAGGAGTTGCAGGAGAAAAGTGGATACGGCAACAACTCTGCCATGCTGAGAAAAAGAAATCCTTCAATATGATCACAGTGATGTGTCCTCATGAGATATTTTCACTGTATCTTCATTGGAAAAAGCAGTGGGCTCCTCTGGGGTCCCTTCCAGCTAGCACCAGAATTTGTAGGGCACATGTGTTCATAGTGTCCTCCCATACTGCTGCCACCAGGCACATGCTCTGGCCTTGCACTTGGAAGGCAATGCACAAGACAGTTCATCCATCAGTTTCTGTCAGTTATCCAGGCTAATTCCACTCTTTTTAATTTCTGCAGGTTGCCTATGAATAGCACACACCCAGACATTTTCCAACACACAGGTGAGATAAAGTTGATGACTCGCAATCAGTTCTAAGGGTGGAGTCAAGACCTTTAATCACAGAGGGATCCCACAAACCAATATGGCATAACTTTGTATTTACAAGACATTATTTAACAGGGCCAAAATAGAGTCAGTCTTGGCAGAAACACATTCCTATGCTTAATCTAGAAGGAAACCTTTTGTGTTGCAGGTATTCTAGTTGCAGCTACCATCCAACACGTCCCACCACCTYTTTGTAGTATCAATCTTCAATCACTTGAAGTATGACATTTTAACCATTTTTTTAAAAACTGCATATACTGAAAAAAACAACACAAAGCCTTTTGAAAGAAGAAATACTTCAGCTGTTTTCTAAATTAAGTTGTTGGAAAATAATGGTGGTTCACTCCCCTTAAAAAACTCCTACAATTATCAGAGTAATTTTAAGGGAGCTGGACAAAGGGTAGCCAGGATAATGCATCTGTGCCTTGGGCTGTATTCATGAAAATGTATCCAAATTCTAAGCTGSACAATTCTATATGTGTTGGATAAATTTTCTTTAAAATATGCAGATATTAGGGCTAAGTCTCAGATCTGTTAAGTGGCCCAGGTAGACTGCTTATATTTTGCATCAGACTTACTGCTGTCTCTTCTGAAAAAAACAGAGCTCTGAGCTCTAGGACAGGTGTGACAAATAGCTCTGCAGAGCTGTCTCGAGTTTGAGTGTTTGTGCACACTCTGGCCATGGTACCCAGACATTTCCAACAACCTTTAAGTGATCRCCTTCCAGCCAGCGTAGCCTCTTTMCAATGYTAGASGGAGGYGMCTGCGACCCAGAATGTGGGCTTCCCAGGTTCTAGATCTTTCTTCTAAACACAAGAGTGGCTTTTCTCCAAGATAAACACAGCAGGTGCRGCTTTTCCTTTTTCTCCTGTATTTGCTGCATAAGTATTTGGGGGCTGTACAACAAATACCCAGTTTGCAACATAGCTAATCATAGCTAATTAAGACTGTGTCAGTCAGGAAAAGAAAAGAAAAAAAAAAAAAGTAATATCAAAATTACCACATGCTTAAAACCCCTCCTGATCTTCACAGCAGTGACATTTTGATAATGATGATGACTCTGCCTTCACAAAGAAAGAGCTCATTATTTTTGAGATACATATTTCTACATCAATTTCTGAAAGGAAATGAACCTTACAATCAACTATAATTGGAATGCTCTCCTCTGCTGTCTTAATACTCATCAACAAAATATAACAAAGGTAACAGAAAAAATCTCTCCATCAAAATATAAAACACTGCAACTGCCACTTGCTTAATACATATCCTCAAGAGAGGTCTGTGAAACATAACAAAAAGCTAAATATTCAGTTACTTTATCAGAGACCCCCAACTGCCATGCCCCAAAGTACAACTACCCACTTGGCCATCTTTCTAAAGAGCACTGTAGTTTCCCTTCCCCAATGCAGAACACGTGTCCAAAAAAGAAACAAAATTTTATGCTTTCCGCCTGACACCATGCTCATGATTGCAACTAGGTATCAAGACCAGCACCGATAGATTTTCACACACCCTTTTTCTTCATTCACGGCTTTTCCTTGGCTTCAGTCAACTTTGTTCCTTGCCTTGATCCACAAGTGTKTAGGGAACTGAAGCAATTTATCCACCAGAATGAAGCAAGTATGAACCACTATGAAGTATGAACCAGAMTGAAAGGAGTCTGGTTTTCTTCAGACTTGCAGTTTTCTCAGTACCTCAGACATCCATATTCTCCATCTTCCAATAATCAGTATATTTATTACACACTTAGCAGCTGAGACAGCAGCAGCTGTTTACACAAAAATTCTTTCCTTTAAGGAGTTGTGAGGTCCAGGTATAAACATAGTACTTTATGACTGTGTCACAGCATGGCCAAGATGTGCACTAATGGTGGCTTTTGAGAAAATGAAAATCAAATTCATCTCTGGGTTTAAGGGGGTGCCAGGGTCAGTATGAAAATCCAAACCTATAAACAACTTGAGAAACTAGGGGSTCTAAATAACCCAAGTGCTGTATGAAGCAGGTATTAGCCAGATTTTGTGTTACCTGGAAATTTCTTGTGTCTAACAGAAGACTCTTTAGATCTTTCTAGATGAAACYGTATCAGAAAATCAAAAAGCAAAAGATTCAGGATATGAATCTGCTCYCCACGCACACACAAATTGCTTGGGCAATGTAATCGCACTGACCCAGCCAGCTCTGCATACAAGTTTCATCTTGCACGCAACAGAGTCAACATGCACTGTGACTGCTTGGCTGGGMTTTCTGGATTGTTGTACATCTGAAAATCCTGAACAAATTACAAAAGCTGACAGAAAAATGCAAGAGGGGAGCAAATAACCCATAATGGCAACCTGTCACAAAGTACAACAGCTCTGATAGAGGTACCTTCACTTTGGCTTTCTGAACAACAGCTGAGCCACCATGACATTAGGACACCACCCATATTCATCCTTGGTGTTTTCCTTCCTAGTTAATTATTTAAGTGGCTTTCTCAGGCTAGCTCTGTAAACCAAATCTGTCTATGAGATTTCCTTGTGAGGCACATTCACTAGCATGCTAGCAGAGGAAGATCTAGGAAAGCTTACTAGATCTACTAAAATTATGTACTATTAATAGTATTGTACAATAACATAACTTTTTATATATAGCCTCAAGGCTAAACATATCAAAATGAATCACAGCTGTTTCAGTGAAACACAGCAGCTCTATTCACTCATTCCAGCACCAATTTCACACCGTGGATCACACTGAAGCATCAGCCGGAGGCATTTACCACCAAAACACTGATGGGGTGGGTGCTCCAGCCAAAAGCAGAAGGAGCAGGAGCTAGGCTTGGGAAAGAGTGGGTCGAGAGTCCCTTGGAGAGGGGGCAGTTAAGGTATACGTTCATCCCCGAGCTCTATCCTTTATTACTGTTCACATCAACTGCTCAATTAGCCTCCACTCCACAGCCATCCTCCTACACACAGGTTTCCCCTAAGAAAGCACCGCTGAAGAGCACAAGGGCTGCCCTCGTCCCAAGATCCCAAACAATACCTGCTCTGGAGAAATATACGCATATATACATAGGAAAAGCATACAGATATAGATAGATATATATATATATATTTCCATACATATGAGGAAAAGGCCTGCGCCCCCGCACCCTCATGGCGGTAACACACGGCCCTGAGATGGGCCCGTGCCGGCTAGCCGCCCCCAAACCGGAGAGCCCCGCTGGACCCTGTCCGTCAGCCCCAGGAGAGAGCTCCAGCCCAGCCCGGACCCGAACCGCCCGCCGCTCTCCGCTCCCCGCGGGCGGCTCCGGGCCAGCAGCAGGAACGGGAACAGGAAGCGGGGCCGGCGGGGCCGCGGCTGCTCCCCCTGGCGGCGGGCCGGGCTGGGGCGGGGCGGGGGCGGTGCCTCCGCCGGCGCCCGAGAGGCCGCTTCTGCCGGCGCTTCCCTGCCCGCCCCCGCCTGGCGCTCCCTCCCTCCCCTACCCCCTCACTCCGTCCCTCCCTCTTCGGCCGGGGCAGCAGGAAGCGGCTCTGATGTCAGCGGCGGCGGCCGCGGCGCGGCTCTGAGCGCCTCTCCCACCCCCGCCGCGGCCCCCTCGCCCGCTGCCGCCGCTGGGGCTGGCGGAGGAGCCCGGCTGCGGCCCCGGGGGCGCCGCCTTCTCTCGCCCGGGGACGCGCTGCCGAGGCGGCCCCGAGCTGCGCAGAGGCCGCGGCCTAGGGCAGTCGGCGCGGCGCCCCGCGGGGGTGCGGGAGGGCGCGGGATGCGCAGCGGCGGCGCCGGGGCCTGTGCCCGCCGCCAGTGAAGCCCGAGGCCGCCGCGGATGCGGCCCCGGCGGCGCCTGGGCCAGGCCCGTCCCGACCTGCGCCAGGAACCGCCGCCGAGCCCCGCGTAGCCCCGGCCCTCGGCTGCCCAGTGCCGGACCCTCGCGTAGCCCCGGCCCCCTCTCCTCCCTGCCGTGAAAGAGGAGGCATGTCCGCTGCCGCCTCCGCTGAAATGATTGAAACCCCCCCGGTCCTCAACTTCGAAGAAATCGACTACAAAGAGATCGAGGTGGAAGAGGTGAGTGAGGGTCCCGCCGTCTCCCTCACCCCCTCGCTCCCCGGGCACGGCCAGCCCGGCCCCCGTCTCGCAGACCCCGAGCGCCCCCGGGTTCCTCTCCCCGGTGCCGTCCCCACCTCTGCGGACGGGGCCGTGGGCACTTCCCGGGTGCTCCGGGATGCCGGGACCCCCCCAGTGTACCTGGCTGGRGGTTCTGTGCTCCCGTGGATGCTGCAGCGGCTGGCACCAGCGAACAAAGGCGGTCTGGCTGGGAGCGGAGGTGCCTGCTTACTCTGCCGGCCCTGCTGCCGTATGCTTTACTGTGGAGTTTTATTTAAACGGGATAGATTTAATCAGGACTTGAAAGTTTCTCTGCCCATTTTGCCACCCACTTTAGCCTCGATGGCATAGTTGCCAAGCGTTGTCCCAAAAGGGAACTGTTAATTCTGATGTCTCTTTCGGATCTCTATYTCTCTATGCCCCTGCATTCACCTTTTGCCACCAAACTGAGCTATTGCATATATGATGATCATGCCACTCTTAATGATTTGCTAAATTTACAGCTCTACGAGCTGTAAGGAAAAACAGGTTTTTTTCCTTACTATAGACTAGTGATGTTGCACTCACRGATGTGTGCACATTTCRTTTGTGACCAATGTATGTTACCCAGGAAATTACATTCAGTTACTGTATAACATGGTTGGAAGSAAGTTTTTCTTCTGTGGAAAATCGCGTAGTAAAGTTATTTCAGATGTACCTTTCATCTCTCTGGGATTCCTGTGAAAGTAGGGTGGGTGTGATTTAGGATAGCTTGCGTGCTTTAATAATGGGCACAATAGTATCTATATACTATAGTGTTGCTTAACTCTCAGAATCACACGGAAATATTGCTACTATTGAATTTTTCCCGTCCTAGTCTCCTAAGTTCTCTACAGTACTGAAGTTGTTTTAACATAGATCCATAATTAATTTGATGAGGCCAACTTGTAGACCTAACAGGCCAACTCTGGACCTAACAGGCATCCAAGGCTATGAAATAGTCTCTGCTTTTATTTGTAGATTAACATCTTTCTTTTTCAGTAATAACTGCCCTCTTTTTCTTAAAAAGTTTGTGTGGAAGTGGACTTAGTTTTGTGGAGTAGCTTTTATAGGTAAGACAACCTGTGTTKGTTCATAATTCAACATACTGGTCTTGGGTCATCCTGGGAAAGTTCACAAAGCTTCACAAAAAAACTGTTAAAATCTACAGTGTTTCCATAGAACACCAGAGTACTTTCTGCTGTGTTCAGATAGTACTGCATTAATGTTGGCTTTCAGCATAGCAGGAACTGGAAATTTTCAGAAGACAACATCTTTCAAAAGATTGCCTGTATCTCTTTCTATGAATATGGCAATCATGATGCTTTGTAAGTCTAATTGTTCCACTTCCTTTTATGCATGTAACTGTTCTGAAGTGAAGGTATTTTTGCTGGTTTTGCAACACTTACTAATAGCCAGGGATCAAATCACATGTTTTGGGAGAAATGGCRTTTCTCACCCAACAAAGAAAGTTTAACTGGCTAAGAATTTATTCATCATAAAAAGGTACCCAGTGATGGCTCATAGAAGTGAGTAGCACATCTGCTGTGTTAGATATAGCAGTTTGAATGAACAAAGTGCTGTACAAATTGTTAATCCTCACAACACCCTTGGGGAGGTTGTTAGCAAGGATTATATTGCTATTTTACATATAGGAAAYGTGGAGCTGTACAGTGTGTCAGTGGTGTAGTCGCACAGAGCTTGTCTGTGTTCCGTGTGTGTGCCTGGCACTTGCAGAAACAGGACTATCTGCACAAAAATGTACCTAGAGACGAGGCCTAAGTAGAAATTTCTTTAATGTAGTTGTTGTATTATTTTCAGAACAGTATCTTTTTTAAAGATGTATGTCACAAAACTCATGTAATAAAAGCAGGAGAACTCTGATAAAGGGCTGTCTCCATAAAAAAAAATCTGGGGATAGCTGACATAGTCTTTTGAGTGTACCTGTCCTGCCAAAAGTTCTTATACACAATTGGGATGCCATAGTGCTGAAGACAGTCTAAATGTCATTGCACAGAGGAAGAAATAAGACCTACTTYACAGTAAAACAGAATTGGAAACCATACTTAGACCTTGCTTTTCTCAGCTGTGGATGTTGACCTCTTACTCATGATGCAGTTACAGCACAAATAGTCAACTTTGCCGTCATAACAAAACACACATCCTTCTGAGGATTTGTTCTCACTTTGGCCTGGAAGTTTTCAAGTGGCTGTAATATCTCAAAATGGTCATATTTATGCTTGGCAAACTTCAAATATTTCAAAGTAAAATGTTAAGATATCTWCATTGGAAACTCGAACACTATTATAATCATAGCTTTACTGTTGTATTAKCAAGGCTGTCTGGTCAGCAGATAGCAGTCCCACACTGCCACTGGTTTATTAATAGATATTGAAGTTCTGGAATGCTTGTAGGCCTGGAGACCTTGCTAATAAATGTAAGATCTGTAAGTGCACTTTCATTTAGGTTTGTCTGAACTCTAATGGATAAAAACAAGAATATACCATATTTTGCTTTAGCTACCATGCACATGACTAACTACTATAGTGTTACTTCCCTCCWGTCAAACATGTCTACAGCTGGATTCAGGCTGCCTTTTTGTTATTTCAAGTGCTTAAAAGGGGGTAAGATATAGAGACAATTATTATGGAAGTGTTGGAGTCAAATCAAAGTTGATGTGACAGCATGAGCATCTTCAAAACTAGGAGGGGAAAAACAACATAAAACTTACGTTCAACAGAAACATTCTCTGTTTTACTATGCAAGTTTTTGATTGTGAAAATGTCCTTTTTAAAAGCTTTTAGATATTAGACAAATCATTAGAAACTGAACTTACAAAATGTAATATAACTGAAATCAAGTTTACAATAAAAAGCCTAATAGCCTTATTTGAAAATCTCATATTCAAATCTAGCTTAAACACTCCTGTCTTTTCGTYCCAGAGGAGTTTCCACATCTAAGCAACAAACACTGTTTGATTTTTAATTGTTCTGGCAGCCTATTCCCTGCCACTCTCCCCTGAAAATTCCACAGGCCTTCCTTCATCATGTAACTGGATAACAGTTTCATACATGATCAAAACATAGACCTCTTCATCACATGATGTGTTATGCCTTGGATTGCATAGCCAAAGATACATGTCTGGTCATGTATACAGTGGCCCTGCCCAGTTCCTCCATGATGTAGCCAGATTAAAAACTAATGCCATATTTGCATAGTTGCAAGCTACAGTTGGGCAGTCTGAAAGTGTAAATTACTTGAAAACTGTTGTTTAGTGCTCTGCTGGTATTTTGCAGTTTACAGTGAAGTTTATTTTCAACAACCTGGTGGGCAACAGTAGTTAATTATAAGAGAATTAGGGTAATGTTTTCTCTAAGATGAAGAGGTAAGCTTTACAAATATTTCTTTCAAAAAACTTATTTAAGATCCCGGCAGCTAAGGAGGTACAATTTATGGTATGTCMACCTATCTTAGATATTTTTGAAATAGTTGGATTGTTTCATTTACTGAGTAGCATGCAGAGAACTACATGTGTTCCTTCAGATTCTGAAGCAGAGCAKTTCAGAGGCAAGAGAATAAGCAGTACAGCAAGGCAACTGCGTTTTGCTCCCCTTTATATAGTTAAGTTTTAAAAGTTAATGAGATGCAGTGGCTCATTATGTCCAYTATAAGGTAAAGCAGATTTGTGTAAGCTGCTGTTGAGCATGAAGCTGTTACTACCTCTGTTGTTTCTATATGCTGGGGAATCATCTCTAGTTGTAGAATAGCAACCTGAAAAATTGAATAAATTTGGACAAGAAACAGATGGGATTTGAGATCTGAACAGCATTGCAGAATGTTGACATGAGTACAGAAGGTTTGGTTCTCAAGAACCAAGGGTGGAAGTTAGAAATCCATTTGAAATCAGTTGAATTTCTCAGCCTTTTTCAGTAAGACTTCAAGATKCAAAGCTGGATATTCAAAAACAAAGGCAAAAAAAAAAAAGTACATGGTGAAAACATATGCCAGTATTTTCTCTGATTTTACTCTAAATACATTTTTGAATTAATTCAAATAACTATTTAAATTTTGTTTAGTTACACCAATGGAAGATTCTCTTCATTCATCTACATAAACAAATAGCTGAAGTGTCAGGTGGGTTGTCAATTTATAGTAGAAGTCATGCAACACCAATTCTTTGTGGATTTAATTTACTGTGCAGTAAATCAGAAGATGGCTAACAAGACTGTTAACAAGATAGTTAAACAGTTAACAGGACACTTTACACTTATTTCTAGTCACACAAATATATTCAATGAATCAGTTTGTGTCCTGTAAAATAGACTCATACCTTASTCTCGTAAAGAATACATGGGAAAGAAACCGCAGAGACCTTCCTGTTCCAGTGATGAAAGCAAGATCCATATTTATGAGATAATAATAGAGTTCTATGTCTAATGCCTTTCCCTAAGAAAAACACTAAAACAACAGAGCAAGTTTCAGGTGTCCCTTATTTGTTCCACCCGGTAGATTGTAYCAGTATTTTACTGGCTGCAGAATATTTGTTTCTTTCTTGATTTGGTTTGTTTTTTTTCCCAAAGACCAGTAATTTTAGACAGTGCCAGACCAGGAAGCCCAACTCACTTTGGAGTCCTGCTCCCTGAGTGCCTCATTACTCAACATTTCATTTCTAAAACAATTATCCGCTCTCTGGGCTGCTCTAGCAGAACAAGTGGATTCATTCTAGAACATGAGACAGTTGTTTTGGTAATTTTTTTAAATTGCTGGTAATTAAAATGAGTTCAGTTCTCAAGATAGATGTATAAAACCCTATCAGTGCATAAAAGCTTTTCAGTATGTAATAAGCCAGAATGAAAGTATAACTTGATAAACTATTATCTTTGTGATGCATGCATTTCTAGGAATGACTTCAGCTATCAAAATGCAGAGAGGGTTCATTACATGTTCAGAGCAAAGGAAGAATTTCTGGAAACATAATTTTYGAGACCGGGCTGGTTGGGGCTCTGAGTATCTATAAATTTTACTGAATGAAAACTGCCCAGTGTTACACAGCTCTAAAAGATGAAACCATAGATAGGGACCAACTGCTTGAGTTTACATCAAGCAGAACTTACATGTATTTATTAGGAATCTAAGTTGATTTCAATAACCAATTTCTTTCAGGAAAAAATACCTTTTTCTTACCCTTTTTTGCATAACTTTTGAATTGAAACTTGGAAACTAAATCTAAACTAAATTACTCAGTTTACTTAAAATTAGATTAGTCGGATTGCTTACAGGGGTTTTAGGCGTGAGGGAGTAGAGAGGATTTGGAGGTTTCTTCAATGCTGTATGAATCCCAGAAAGGAAAAGCAACATTTAGAGCTGGGCTGACACTAGTACAAGTAAACTTAACCAGTCAAAGAACATAGCTGTAAGAACTGGCAGATAGATCTGAACTCCTTCTTAAAAGTRCTGCCAGGGTATTGGCCACAGTAATTTGTGGCACGGGGCCGATTTGCTTCAACCTACTTAATAAAGCATAGCACACACAGAGGAACCAAAGTTGGAATTTGAGGCTAGTTGAATGAATGATAGAAAGTGCAGGCATATATTTTTAGAAGCTGTAAACTGTTGTTCATGGCTTTTTTTGGCACTTTTTAAATTTATGTTCCATGTGTCATACAGGCAGATATGTGAAAAACTGAAAATATTAGTATGCTTTGTTGGTGTTGCTGGAGCTCTGGTAGACAGAGAGAGTAGAAGCCTTGAATTTAAAAGTGAGATTCTTTTTTGTGCTTTTACAAAGTATTGTGGAAMATTTCTTTTTTTTCCACTCTGTCTTGCATAGTGTCTGAAGCTTGAGAGATCCAAAAGTTCAGTTTGCATATATACCATTTCATTGGCAAATAATACCAGTAAACAAAGCAACATAAATATTAAAGGTAACTTGAAGCCTGCTGTCAGTTTGGAAACACAGGTTTTGTTGGGTTTCTGTTGCTGGATTTTTGTAACTGCTTGTCTTGCTTCCCGAAATCATAAACAAGCATGTCATGCAGTAGATACTGCAAATTATGAAGTCAGTTCTCCAAAGAACACTACATCTGCTAACCACGGAGCTATTATATTTTATTGCTGTCTTATATATCCAGCAAGTTTTTTTTAGAAAGAAAAGCACTAGGTATCCTGCATGCAGAGCTACCTTACATGGAAACTTTATGGGTATAGATGAAAACTTTGCATTTTTATGATTCTAAGTTAATAGAAAACCTGTACAGTTAGGGCCAAGTTGAAGTTAATTCTTCCAAGTTTTTGACATTTGTTAGGGAATTATGGTGCATCTGAACAAACAGAGATGCAGTTTTCTTGTTTTACTTTTACTGGGTGAGGAGAAATTATTGGTCACATCCCTTAGGACAAAATACATCCTTAAGGTCTTAACATATCTGCAGTCTCTATTTCCTGCATGATTTCTAGTCTACATAACTTACCAGTCAGTATAGTCTACATACYTACAAGTCAGTATCATGTATCTTTGTTTATGTACAGCATTTGATACTATTTGTACACAGAGACAGAGGTAATGCTTGTTCCAGGGCTCTTGTATGGTTCATATTCTTTAAATAAGACTCTAAATACATTATCTGGAAAACATGCAAGTGGCACTGTCCTTCACCATGTCACTTWGTCACACGGTAAAATGTAACATTTTACTGGTATGAATTTTATAGGTAGAATAAATTTTAATACACTTCTAAATCTTCAAAGCTCTTTAGTTATTACTCCCAGTTTAAAATGTTTTTGTGTCATGTGCCAAATGGTTTTTGACAAACTTAATTCTCTTCTGTGGGAAAGGTAGAAGCACACTTGTTCTTATTCTAKTTCTAAATGTCTCATCTGCCCTATATTTTCCTTTTTTTCACCTAAAAGGTATTTAGAGGAGCAAAATCTTTTACCACAATAATGTGTTTATTTTTAGATCATTTTCCAGACACACACAGTGCTACAGATCAACTGCTGTTTATTGATTTGTTGTGTCAATAATTCCATTAACTGTGCTTCATATAATTCCGAATATGCACTATTGCCCAAACATATGGTGTGGCACCAACAGCAGGGGACAAGAAGGAATGAGCATGAAGAAACTAAAGTTCAGGCAGTGCCTCCCTCCTGTGCTATTAAATTACTTAGTTCCAGTACTCAGTGCTGAAAGAAACTGCAGTGTTTAAACCGTTCTGACAAGATCTAAGACTTACTGCTTTAAAGAGTAAGTTCAAGGGAAGAAAATTATGTGTAAATGGACTCCACCATTAGCATTCCGACGATTATAAAGGGGTTTTTTGCTATGAATAAGGTACTTTTTCCAGACTAAGTAAGCAAAACATCTTGAGTTTTCACATATGGTAAACTTTAATTTGTATTAGATCTGTCATTGTTTCTGATGGTTGCTCCTTTCGTGTGCTGTCCAAGAGCCTGGGCTGCTTTAATGGAGGATCGGCTCTTCTGTTTTCCCTGTATCCTAGGTAAATATTCACTACATTCATGCCCTCTTCTCAAGTTCAACCCTCTGCTTAAGCAGGCACCAAGTCACTGATAAATTGCTATGAAACCTTGACTGCATAATCATTTATCAAACTATTTTCACTAACAGTAAAATTTACATACTTCCTGGTCTCACAGCTTTTATTATGACATTAAGGTTTAGATTGCCTGATAAACTCTTACTCTTGGTGCTTGATACTGATTTTATTTACTGTTTGKTTTTTTTCCAGTGCTCAGTGGGACTTCTTAAAGTGCATCTGATTCTTGGAATTTATTCCACTTTTCAGCTAAAACCCAAATCTTGTGACATTCATAGCACAATGTGAAATGTTATATTGGGCAGTATACTTGATTTTCTTAGTTTGTTCATTTAATAGAAGCACTGTTAAAAGTACAACAACATTGAAAAACAATGATTTTTTAGTATATGAGGTGGACATATATGTATCAGTTCTCAGGATGTAACTTGCAAATAGTCATGGATTTATCTGYAGGGAAGCAGTATGCATTTATATTGAGTTATGAACTGAATTATCAAATGCAAGAGATAAGTGGGCTTTCTTTTTTTTGTTACAGATGTGAAAAATATATTTAATATATAAAAATATATGTAGTATATATATTGCATAATCATAATATTAAAATTATATACATAATACATAGAGTGTATTTGTACATATGGACATATACAAATCTTTTATCAAGGACAGATATGACTAGCCAGAAAAAAAGTAAGCCTGACCCGTCACAACCTGCTATAAGTGATTCAGGCTAAGTCAAAAAAAGGTCAAATTACTTCATTAAATTTTGAGACCATCTTTTAACTGATGTATATKCACTGTTTTCAAATAGTTCTTTATGTTTCTGTCACTGGATTAAATTTAACAGAGTTGTAGTCAAAAACTGAAAGAATATGAGAAAAGGTATATTAAGCAAAGGAACCTTCTAAAAGGAGGCTCACAGAGGCTTGCACTGTAGTCCAATTGTATCCACCTAGGAGAATTCATTATATGCCCACCTCCTTTCCCCTAAATGGAGGGCAGAGCTCTTTGCACTGATTTGGTTAACCCTCTTTGGGTTCCTTCACAGTGTAGRGGAGGAAGAAATCTGGAAACGGTATTGCTGCTGCCAATACACTTCTTCCTGCATGAGCTACTCTGTGGCATCCTTCTTTTATTAGCTGTCCTTAGCATTTCCCCAGTGTGAGCAGGCTGCTGAGCTTCATGTGCTTGCACAGTGGATTTTTAGGTGCTCAATAATCAGCACTTCTGGGAAATGCAGGTTTWATGGCATACACACCGATGAGATTTTTCTTACTCTGTAAGTCTGGTCATGTGCTATGCAAGGTGGGTAGATGCATATTACTGGACAACTCTTGTGGCAATAGAAGATGGGGGGCCTGCCAACCACAAGAAAATGGGCAATTTTATTCAAATCATGGTCTGAGAAAAGGAAATAACRGCTAAGACTGAGACTTTTATGTCTTCCAGTGACTCATTGTTTCCAATTTGTTTATATGAGCTATTTTTGTAGGCTGCTCGGCRATCATTCATATGGTTTGGTGTTTCCAACCTCCCTTGTGGAATGCAAGAAAATAGTGTGTGTTATGACAGGACAAGAGTCAAGGCCCTGGACTTTGACTGGAGGAGGGGTTACARTCGACAGGTTCCATTCTTAAATGGAGCAGAATGGGGCATATTCTGTGCATATCTTGTGGACATCTTATGGCAGACTCAGTCTGTGAAACACTGTTGTGGAGGGTAAAGATGAGAAGGCTGGAACTTCTGGAAGGCTAAGTGCATGCTGTAATATAAGAGAGAAAAATACTTCTTAATGTAATAAGGAAAGCAGGAGAAGAAAGTGCCGTTGATCACCATGGCTGTCATGGGCAGCTGTATCTCATATCCACATGAAACCTTTCAAAAATATTAAGCTTAATTTCCCTTATTTGATCGTTCTTAATACAAGATYTTGGTGTGTTTTTTTACTTTATATTTTTCATCTCTTCAGATTGGGGCCTGGATTGCAGACTTTCTCATATCCATAATGACAGTTTTGCAGGTCTTGAGTTAGGCACCTGCAATCTTTTCTACCCCATTCCCAGGGGAAATCAGTTTCACTATTAATTCATTTGGAAAGCACGCAGTAAGAACCTAATCCAAGAAYGGATCACATTAATAGTAGTCAGCCCCTTGTTTGTCCTCCCTTCTCCTCCTTCTCATTTGCCCTGCCTTGCATTTTCTGGATTTGGAGGAGCCCCTTTTCCTTAGCTGCTTCTGCGCCWTTGTGTACCTTGTGTTTTCTCCTCCTCACCACTTTTCTTTTGAGCATATAAGTAACAACTCACTTGTCTGTGCTCTCCCATAGCAGCTGCAGTCACTGTTTTGGCAACACCTTTATTTCAATTTTACATCTGTGTATATGTTTTAGTATTTCTATATGTTGCCATTTTGCCTCTGAAGAACAATTAAAAGAAGCAAAATTTTAATTTACCATCATCTGTAACTCAGCAGTAACTGAAAGTGACTTTCTCTCTATCCTGCTTTATTTTCCACGCTTGGTTTCAAAGAGCTTCTCTAAATAATGGTGGTATTAGAGCTTCTTCACAGCAAAGGTTAAAAGATTAATTGAACACTATAATATGCAGAAGCTGCTATTAGTGCTTCTGCAAAGTTACAGTGAAGAGTTAGGACTCTTGTCTGGGGTTGTTTTTTTTCACATTTTTAGGCAGCGTTAATTCTAAACGAGCTAGAAAGCAGACTTCAACAGAAACAGAGAAAGCTTAGTTTATAGACCCTGTGCTTCTTTGGAGAACTTGCAGGAGAATTTACTGCTATCCCACTCTTGAATCATCTGTGAGAAAAAAAAGGGATAACTGATCACACTGAAATCTCATCCTGACTTCATCATGGTCCTGTGGAGTTGTTTGTGTATGCATTTAAATTTCAGAAGTTTGAATTCCTGTTCTTAGCAAGAATAAACAAACACAGCAGATAGATATTTCACAGTTGAAACCTAAAAAAAAAAATTGCTCTCATTCCTGTATTTTTTTCCTAAGCAAATTTTGGTCTAATTAATTGAGATTATACTTTTCTGAAATACTGTTACTGCACATTAGTAATAAAATGTTTTGTATGTGTGTTATCCAATTCTTCAGATGATCTCTTGAGGAAGCTTAGCTAACACCARTTATGTTTTGATGGGATAGTATTCAATTTTTGCTACAAAACTTGAGCCCGTGTATCTTTGGTTTTCTAAATTAAATTTCTTTTTTGTTTCWGAAGTCCTGCACAGTAGATGAAACAATTTCAAGTTTTAATTGTAGTGTTCYATGTTTTGTTCTAGGTTGTTGGAAGAGGAGCCTTTGGTGTGGTCTGCAAAGCAAAATGGCGAGCTAAAGATGTAGCCATTAAACAGATAGAAAGTGAATCTGAAAGAAAAGCCTTCATTGTAGAGGTACAGTAAGTTTGATGAAAAATGTGGGATTTGGTAGAGCTTGTTTCCTTAAATTCATGGGTGCATGTAGTGTACTAAMAGCTAAGTTGTTATCACAAGATAAATGTCGTGTGTGGTACCCCATTCAGATCKGGATCCTTGTCTTGCAGAACAGGAGACCTGTCAAAGCACATTGCAGCTCCTTTAGTTTGCTTCTCATAAAAACTGGGAGACAAGGGTAGGGGAGGGAGGAGGATCACTGCTTTCATTCCATGTCTGCTCCTTCAAAAATGTCTTGAGTAGTTGAGATATACTGACAAACTTCCCAAGATAGTTCTAGAATCAAAAGTTTAATTTAAATGAGATATATTGTGACATGCTGCTTAATATTTATCAGTTATAATTTAGGATGTTCAAGATACACAAAATATGTTGTAAATAAAACTCTTCAATTTAGAACTAACTCTAGTAAAATGTAACACACTGAAGGTCGGAAGAAAGCATGTTTGTAATAGGCTTCTCTGTAAATATTTATATGTTGTTCATTACCATGGAAAGTTTTTAAGGTTATTAAACCAAGTTTAGTTTAATACTGAGTAGATTTGATCAGTCTCTTGGGATTTTTGTGTTCGAAAAASATCTGAGTCAATAATCCCAGAAATGCTGCAGTAATTACTGGTATTTAAGAAACCCTGGACAGTGCAAGCATCAGTTGAAATATTTCACTCTGAGGTAGAACATAGAAAAAATAGCATTTGCTCATTGCTGGAACTGTGTCATCTTAATATTAAATGATTTTATAAAGTTGTGGTCTTGGGCATTTTAGCACATTAATCTTCTGTGTTGTGAAAACAGCCAGTATGATTCTGATTTTTTAATGTAATCGGACWATTTTTATATAGTCCAAAATTGAAGGCTCTAAGAAGAGCACCAAGTCTATAGAGGTCATGGTTACATAGTGCTTGTGACTCGAATGACTTTAGTAGAACCTGAAAAAATTCCTTCTTTATATGTGATTTCTTAAAACTTTTTTTTTTTAAACACAGTTCCAGTTTGACACAAACCTCATTACATAAATTAAAATGCAAAGAGGGACATCAGTGCTAATTCCTAAAAACCACTATCTGGGGTTATGCAGACATAGAAAATTGTACTTGGTGTACTTGGTGTGGTGGTGGAAAATAAAACATTAGCCTTTTTTCCAAATTGTGTAATTTGTATTGCAGCTTCGACAAYTGTCACGAGTAAACCATCCCAATATAGTCAAGTTATATGGAGCCTGTCTAAACCCGGTAAGTTATAGCTTTGTCAGTATGACAGAAGGTGACCAGCTTAACATATGCATGCATCAATGCACAGAATGTGTATTTTATATAAAAAAATGTTTATTTTATGTATTTTTAATGTTTTAGCCATAAGAATGAAGTATACAGCTATTTAGGTTGGTTGATATTTTCAGATATTTGTTTTTTCTTTCTTCTTCTTTCAAGAGCACCCCAAAGCTATTTCTAAACACCAGTTATACTTCAGTTTGTCCAAATGGCATCTAGTGTATAACGGATGTGGTTACATTCATATCTACAATCTTATTAATTGCACATCAGCAATCCAAAAAGTAAATGCATTAGCAACACATGATTATAGATTGTAAATCAGTTCCTATTTTCATACATGGAATTTTCAGGATTTACTTGCTTTCTGCCCTACCTGCAAACAGTCCCACAAATTCTCAAAGCAGAAAAGAGTGTACTGTGACAGGACAATATTTTTCACTAATTCTTGTATGGGATATTTAATTGCTTTAAGTAATGCTGTGTCACCTTTCTTAGTACTAGTGAAATTCTTTTGATATRGCATTTAACGAATTTTTTTTTTTAACCATTAAAGGAAAAAAGTAAAGAACAGTGATCTGCAGTTTGAAGACAGTATTTTCTTTTTMAGACTGAGGAGGGGGGAGATCATTGTCTTATTTTCTAACTTAAAATGAGAACTAMGTGTAAAACTGATTTCTCTTACATGTAAATACATACATTTCAACTTGACTGTTATGTTTTCTAATAGCTTAGGTATAGAGGCTTTAGAGTTGCTCTCAAAGAACTTCCCTTTCTGCTTACAAAAGCTGTTTTCTGCCCCTATATTTAAAACATCCCTATTTTTGTCCCCTTCCCCTCCAAAGGTGTGTCTTGTTATGGAGTATGCTGAAGGAGGTTCCCTGTACAATGGTGAGTATCATTTCAACTTCCTGGAGCTAAAGGGCTAGTATTAWTGCAAACGTAATCTAAACTACAAGTTGTTTCATAAATATATCTCCATTCTTGGAGCTGTTCAGAAGCCACCTGACCACAGTCCAGGGCAACCGGCTGGAGGTGGCCTGCTTGACCTGCTTGGTGGATTTCCAGAGGTCTCTTCCAATTATTACGTGGTTCTTTGAAATTCTTGAAATAATTTTAAGGAGAAAGGAGTGTGCTTTTTAAAACCTCTCTTCAGTCCACTGGTTTGTTCTTGACRCCAGTTTGTTATATTTTATACAAGTAATTTTAGATTTTTCCAGGGAAGATCTGAAAACATTCTTCCTAAATCTGGAAATTCCCTGAGCATTTGTTTAGTATAGATTTACTAGGGAGAGCAGAGAACAAGCAACACCTTTCAATTCATATTGAGTTTAACATAAAAGATTATGGAAATCATACTAAAAAAGTGGAAAATATTTTGACATTTATGTTATTTTAACAGACTGGAGAAGGATATTTTTAGTTGCAGTAATGAGGCTTTGGTAATTGCTTAGATTCCATAGAGCTTTGTGACTGGTATTTTATTAATTCCGTTGTATCTGTTGTAATATGCAATAAAGTTCTTTTTAGTTTGTGCCTTTGTTTTGCAGTGCTGCATGGTGCTGAACCTCTGCCTCATTACACTGCTGCACATGCCATGAGTTGGTGTTTACAATGTTCCCAAGGAGTGGCATATCTCCACAGTATGAAACCAAAGGCTCTAATTCACAGAGACCTGAAACCACCAAAGTAAGTTTATGGTTCGTTTTTCATATTTTCTTGTAATTAGAATTTAAGATAATTTTTAGTGGTTTCATTGCATTTAAAAGAAATAACTTTTAATTGGTACTAACTTTTGGAAGTATTGTATTCCAAATGAAAGCTGTGCATTTGAAACTTCAATTACAGAATGATGTTATGTGATATAGAAATAGATAAAATAGATATAGATATAGAAAATGAACTGTATTCAGTTACTTTCTCTTAAACTGAAAAAATACCCTGCTTCTGCCCTCTGTCATGGAAGAGGATTTTATTAGGAACGGGGCTTCTAATCAGAGGCATTTAAAATCTTCCAGTTTTGCAGTGGTTATGGTGTTCAATAAGAGAACATTGTGGGAGTGTTGATTGGTTCTAATGTCATGTTTAATCTGTTGTGTTTGACCTCTTTTGCCACATGGCTGTCCTCCTTTAGCCTCTCCTGCCTGTTCCACTACCCCTACCAGAAGCTCCCATCACTTTCCACCAAAACAAAATTTAGTAGTTTTCTGCCTAGTCAGTTTGTTATCCAACTCATTTTACAGCTTCAGATATGGCTCCACAGATTAGGTAGAACCAGATATTTGAGGATCAGCAGAATCATCCCTTTTTGGTGGTAACCTGCAGTTATTACCAGGTAAAATTATAACATGAAGCCATAATTTAAATCTTTAGTTCTTTCTTGGATTCCCCAGTTTTGATTTAGAGAGTTGTTCACATGTAACGTCAAGTGCTTCCATTTAAATAAATAGCGATGTTGACTGRCATTAATGGAAGTCTTGATTGTTCTTCTTTTATTAAAATTGTTTCAACGCTTGTTGGTTTTCAGTCCTGGCATCTGAAAGACTAATTTTGTCAGTATATGYTTAGTAGTTTACTGTGACTAAAGATACTTATTTAAAATCTAGCATGTGGAAATATCAATTACAACAATTAATTACAACATATATTGGATTATTTTAAAATATTCAATATGTTCATATTAGACACAAATGACCTTACTTCCCAGATAATSAAACAAAGCACTGAGAAGCAAAGCCTAAGATATTCAGCTATATTAGAATGATAGTTGTTGGGATTAAAAACAAAAAAAATCCGGTGGTTTGTTACCAGACTACTTGATTCTACAATTTTAATATCCTTTTTTTTCTTTGACAGTTTACTCTTGGTAGCTGGGGGGACAGTTCTAAAAATCTGTGACTTTGGTACAGCCTGTGATATTCAAACACACATGACCAACAACAAAGGAAGTGCTGCTTGGATGGCACCTGAAGTTTTTGAAGGTAATAAAAATTCACAGCATCAGTATTACATTTTCTTTTCAGGGATGCAACTATGAGTTAATGTGATGTAAGCATAAAAGTATCATGTAATCTTTAAAATAAAGTTTACTTAAGTTTGTGGTAACAACTGAAAGCATATTGGCAGAAGTCTAACAGTCTGTGCAATTGTATATTGTCAAATAGTTGTGCAGAGGTTTGAAGAGCAGCACTGAACCAACTCTCTGATGTTAATATTAGACATTTAATTATGTGAAGATGTGGAACCTTTGTCATTGCTAAGATTTACATAAGGAATATTTTAGACAGCTGCTGTTCCTTAGTTTGTAAGAGCCAGAGAGCTCTTTTTCCACAGTTTTGCTGTTTCTGAGATTCTTAAATCATTTCAAACTCTTCTGACATTTAAATACACTGTCATTACTTTCACTCTCTGCTCTGATCAGCTTTTAACTTTAGAATCTGTTAGTATCTCTAAATTGAACATCATTGCCTACTTTTTTGATCCCCCAGTTTCTTGTAATTTGATGTTCATCTGCTTTTTGTGTAATCTAGAGATTTGATGTACTTCCTCTTTCCTACATACTGAGGAACTTGTTATTACCAGTTATTTTGGTTAAGTAGGAAAACAAGCTGTTTCTTGGAGTATAGTTGGGGAAGACTGATGGTACTGGATAATCAGATAGGTATAAYTGCTGCATGATTATCAGAGAAATAGTCCTGTAGATATTAAATTKCAGATTAAACACCTTTTAACCAGTCAGTACCTTAAAGGTTATTTGTTTCACTCTGATGCCTGAAAATTTTCTATTATGTCATTTTATGTTCAGGTACCTACCTGTATTTTTAGCCAGGTGTGCTCCTTTCTTAACACTTGTTTATTATTGAACTAAATTTTATTAATAGGAGATTATTTTTCTTTTTAAAATAAGCARTTGGAAAATCATTGTTAAAGTTAGATTTTTTTTGTGAAAAATCCTAATCTAAAAATGGATATAAATAAATGTATTGTAGTAGGGATTTACAGTTTATACATTCCTCTGGTATATGAGTCCAGCAAAGCGGAACAGAGAAATCTCGTGTTGCAGTKGTATCGTTGGACAGCAACAAAAAGCCTTCAGTTTACAGTTGTTTCTATATACTTTTAACTGAAAGCATTTACTGATAAATAGATAATTTGTTATAAATGTGTATATTTTTTAATTAAAATAAGACAAGAATCTAGTAGCTTCTATGATGYAGCGTATCAAATTACTCTTGAAACAGTCACCACTAAGATAACCACTTCAAATGTCAAAACTTAAAAATTCCTTTGCTTATGTTACTGCATCCGAATTCAACAATGGAATAAAGGCTAATATTAATTTGGTGCAGTTCTAGTACTACGGTTCTTAGATGAGAGCAATAAAGGCATGAGAAGTATCTGTTGSAGAAAACTAKGCTCAGTAAAGTAGTTGMCTTAATATTAAGATTTTCCCCCTGWTTTAAACATTAGGACTTGTACAGATCAAATAATCTAAATGAAAATAATATTATTCAGGCCAGGATAAAGTGAAAGAGCAATTCTAGAATCAGAACTTTCATTCAAAGAAACTGTTTTAAAATTGCTTTGGGATAATTGGATAAATTGAGGAATGATTGTGTCTATCCAATCTTAGTCTCTCACATAAGAAACAATGCGAATACTCTCTCTCACTTCTTTTGGACTCTCAGTTTTCAGAACTAGTCCAAGACTTCTAAGCCGCAAAACAGAATTTCATTGCTCAAGCAGGGAAATAGCACTATTTTAGTTTCATGGGCTGTGTGTCACAGTAGTGCATAGGTGAGACTTTTGCTTCCCTTCGTGATCTGCCATTGTTTACATGACTTTAAAAATAAACTGACTGATAAAGTTGACTTGATTTTTCTTATTCCTTCCTTTTGAACTCATTAGCCACACTCAGCTGCTATGATACAGGTGTAAAGAGTTTTGGAGAYCCACGTTCTTAGAGTGTTTTGTAAAGTCCAAATTAGTTCCTTCACTTAAAGAGGGCTTGTGGTTTGTGCTGCAGCCTGTTTCTTATGTTGGTCTTGCAAACTGGCTGGGCTTCAAAAACTGGCCRGAGAGAGCAGTTTGCCGTGCTCAGTTTGTCAGAGGTGTGGGGGCAAAGGAAGCTGGCTCACAGGTAGTGGAGCTTGTTGCAACAGTTGCTATATGGTGAGTATTCACAGGAAACCAGACTTCTGTAATTCCACKGTTATTGAAATGATTTGTCTGAATAATGCTTTCTGATTAGGTATTAACAAAAAAAATCTCTTGGCCACCATATGCCAATTTAAATACTTGTTTGAAGACAGATGAGCAAATTTCCTGTAATTTCTATTCACACATTTCTCATGTCATTAGCCATTCACATTTCTTATTAGCATTTGGATGAGTTATGGTTTCAAAGCACACATTCTTTCTTTGCAGCCTCTGAATATTTTTATATATTATTCTAGGACACTTACGTGTCTTCAGCACCTTAGGAGTCTTAGAAATATTTAAGTTATGGTCAAAGAATATTAATAAAATAATGACATTACAGAAAGAATAAGAATAATAAATAAAGAGGAAATAGGATGGTAAGGAATTGAGGACTCTCCTGATTTTTCATATGGTAACTTAGTAGTTCTTCTGAAGACTTGTAATTAATAAAGAATAATGCATATGACACATGTTACTGGCTGGCATATTGTGACTAAGCTTGGAAGAAGTGAATTGAAGAATATTTAGAGGAAGCAAATATCATGAATTCAACCCTGAATGCAAGAGATTTTTTTAAACCTAATGAGTTGGTGTTTATATTATATAAGAAAACTGATTCATTTTATGATTTCAAGATGACTCCCAGTGAAGAGGATTGATTCCCAGAGGGAATTATTCCCCGGGGCATTCTTAACAGTCATACTGTCAAGGGATTTCAGACTTAGGTTAGCATGAATCAGCCAGATTTAGAAAACTGGTCTTTCTCAGAAAAATAAATGTGAAGTAAAAGTAAGTATGCAAAGCTATTTATTTGTTGGAGCAAGMTGCCCAGGGAAGTGGTGGAGTCACCATCCCTGGAAGCATTGAAGAAATTACTCAGAAGGGCACTTTTTGCCACAGTTTAGCTGACATCMTGGTGTTTGGTGAAAGGTTGGATTCAATGATCTTGGAGCTGTTTTCCAACCTTACTGATTCTATGATCTGCTCAAACTGTATTTCTTTTTACCATGTTACGTAGAAAAGAATCAAATTATATTGATGGTTTTCTTTCAGGTAGCAATTACAGTGAAAAATGTGACGTTTTCAGTTGGGGTATTATTCTTTGGGAGGTAATCACCCGTAGGAAACCTTTTGATGAGATTGGTGGTCCAGCTTTCCGAATAATGTGGGCAGTTCACAATGGTGAGTTGAAAATACTTTGTTGCTTTTGAAGTTGTGTATATGACCTATAAATTTGCTAAACACTCCTAATTATACATCTTTAAATTACTAGTGTTTCCCATTTTATGGTTTATTAAATATGTATTTTTGTTACAAAGACTAAATAGATACTGCCACATTTGTGTCAGTGTGGGTTTTGAGTTACTTGGCAGCTACAGTGCTTGCTCCATGTAACTGGTGTATGAACAAAGAGCGATAAAGAGCAACATCCKCATTGCTACAACACTCCATTTTAGAAGTGATCTGAGAAAAATCTTACCTGTGAATAATAATTTATTAGCTAAGTTGTCTTTCTTTTATAATTTTTTAATTGGACATCTATAAGAAATATATAACTTGAAGTAACTTCAGTAGAAATGTTAGAAACTATGAAACTCCTGCAGGACCATTAGGCATTAAAAATGTTTTTCATCTGTGGTGGTTTGGGTTTTGGTTTTGCCTTTATGCCTGTGCACTCATGGAGCACCACCCTACTGTGCTAGCTACCATACAGAACAGATTTTCAGGAGCTCAGGCTATRAACAGGACACAGTGGTTGTGTTCAAACAGACTGCTTTCTTTAAAGCAGTGGTATAATGTGGGTCAGGGTAGTAGAGTAGACAGTTGTATCTTCATGCTGGAGGTGTAACTCTTTTACTGCTGTGTTTTTAGGTACCATGGCAAAACAGAGTTTTATGAGTAATGAAGTAATGATAGTGAAGTAGTTCAGTGAATGTCTGCAAAGAGTTTCTGCCATTTGTGAGATAAAACATCAAAGCAACTACAAACTTCTTTGGAAGAAGAAATTAACAGGCAGTGAAGGCTGGTACTCTGGCCTGAGTGACATTGCTTCAGTAGTAAATGATAGAAGCTTAAGGTGAGCACAGGCATATCCTGTTCAAAAAAGAGAATGGGCCAGACAGTGATAGAAACAATGGATATCATAGTTATAATAATGCACAAAGATAGATGTTTGCAAATGGAATTTTTGAAYGAAGAAAGATTCCCCAGTTTTTCAAGGACACTGGTCATTGAGATTAGGAGTGATAAGTGTCTTGCATAAAAGCATTAACTGTAAAACTAAGTATAAATCTAATAGTTGTAAATCAAAAAGCCTTAGTAAGGTGTGGGAGGATCCTTTAAAATTCCCTATCTGTACCTACTTATGCTATAAATTTTATCTTTTTTATCTTTTTCCCTTTTTTCCTTCTCTAAGAAGGAGGTTTTAGTGCACTTCATCTCACTTAAAACTATTGTATCATTCTTCATGTAGTATTTGTTCTGTTTAATATATCTTTAAATACTTACTGCTTTCTTTGTGAGCCATCACTGTATCTCATATATCAAACACAACTGGTTGTCCATTATTTGTTCTCGTTGAAATTGTATAAGAGGAGGAACTTGAACCAAAAATCACCTGAWTAGTTATACAACAGTTGAAGTAAAATGTTATTAAACATATGTATAGGCCATGAAAATGTCACAAAAAATGATAGTTCGAGTGCCTCATAATTTTTCAGGATGTTCTTAGGAGCAAAATCAGTTTTCAAAAAGACTTTGAGTCTTTTGGGGTTTTTTTCATATTTTTTTCCTTGTGAAGACAKCATTAGGAGCCAAAGATTGTTATTACTTTCTTCCTAGTTTGGCCTAGAACTTTATTCTTCAGAAAGAAATAATAGTTCATTAGCCTTTGTCATATGCTGTATTTGGTCAGTCAGTGWATATATTAAAACCTGTACTGAAGGAAAAGTTTAATTTTTTTTTCTATTGCTGATGTGTAATGCAAAGGAACTTTTTTTGTCAGTTTTTGTTTGTAAGACAGAAAATTAAGTACAAGCCAGTACATTCAGATTTACAATTTACTCTGTGTTTGCCTTTATTTTAGCAAAATACTTGTGATAGATCAGACACTATCAGTTGTTTCATAGTCTGTTAAAAAAATTTAAGGGTATTTTCTAATTTCAATTACAGGTACTCGGCCACCACTGATCAAAAATTTGCCTAAACCAATTGAGAGTTTAATGACCCGTTGTTGGTCCAAGGATCCCTCACAACGGCCATCCATGGAGGAAATTGTTAAAATAATGACACATTTGATGCGGGTATAAAAATTTATTTTAGTATTTTAATAATTTCTTAAGTTATTAAGGTGGGAAATTGATTTGCAAAAGGTATGCTTTTCATTCCTCTCAAGGTGGGCTTGTGTATTTTCTTTTTCCTCTCTCTTTTTGACAAAAACTATCAAATTATTACAGTGGAGAAGGGAAATAATTTGTCTCCTTATGGGAGGGGTATAATAACTCATAACAGATTTGAGAAAATAAAAATATTCATAACTGTATCTAATGCATTACTAAAAATAATTGCATTCATTTATCTTCTCAATAAATTAGTATAAATGTAATATGTAATTTACACTTATAAATTATGAGGTACTGTTTAAGTAATTTTAAAACAACTGTTATTTACTTTTTTGATGAAATGATTACTGTTTTTTCACAGTACTTTCCAGGAGCTGATGAACCTCTGCAATATCCTTGCCAGTATTCAGATGAAGGCCAAAGCAACTCTGCCACTAGCACAGGTACATTTGTATAACTTAAAGAAAAAGAGCTGCAACATGAAGTTATGCAGATAGATTATAAAGCACATTCTTATATTGATTTTGAATTCAAAATGGAAAAGATATCCAAAATCTGAAGCATCAGCAGACCCTCTTTGTTTTGTTAATACCTCATACCACATCAAAGATAGTGTTCTCAGTTAAATGGTTTTGCTGAAGTGTACCTGGAGTGAAGAAAAGCTCATAATAAAAGCTGTCTCCAAATGCCCAGGTTTAATGTTTCCTTTTTTCCCCCATGTATGTTSCTAGCAATTGGCATTTTTTTACTCTTAGGAGTTGTCAATTTAAGATTTTTTACCATTCTTGAAAGCTGCCCCTGCTTTCAGTAGCAGTCTCCACAATTTAAACTTGCATTTGTTTCATGATTTAACTGCAAGAAAAATCACTAGAAAGGTGGATGGARCAAAATGTGGGCCAGACTTTCAGGTAGTCCTTCCCTCTGTCTCCAAAGAAATTGCTGTTATATTGGATAAAGCATCAATGGCTACTTTGCAACCTAGTGATCTTCATATTAACAAAATCTTTGCAGCTGTAGCATTTCACTGACTTTAGTAGTAGTTATTTATTTCTCAGCACATGATTTTAAGACATAATTTATCACGTCAAACTGAATATATATTGGCTGATAYTTTTCAGGTATTTGTGCTCCTCTGTAGTTAATGATGGTCTTTGTCATTAATTGTGAATGAGGTTGCTGTTCTATTGTTAATATARTAGCTGTGCTAACCATTTCAAAGAAAGCTAAAGATGGACTAGTTACGTATTCTTTTTTCACTCCTCTTGCTTYTTATATTAATTGATCTGTAGTAGTCTTGCAACTTGTCTTGCATTAAAAGTTTTCAGAAGTGTTGCTTTAAAGGCAAGTTAGACTTCTGAGAGCTCTTCTGTGAAGAWATGCACTTCGGTATTTTAGTGGCCATTCTAGAGTGCTTTTTCTTGTTACTGGTTTCTAGGTTCATTCATGGACATCACTTCTACAAACACAAGCAACAAAAGTGATGCTAACATGGAACCAAGTGACTTCCAAGGGGCTTCTACCAATGACACCATTAAACGTTTAGAGTCAAAACTGGCACAGCAAATCAAAAATACAGCCAAGCAGCCGGTAAGCTAATATGTGCAATTTTGAACCATAGTAACAAAAGGGACATGAGTAGRCATAAGTGTTGTATCTGCTCTGAAACATCAGTGTCCTCATTCAAAAATAGTGCAAAAATTGATCCAGTTAGTTATAGGAAAAGAACGTGAAAAGGGACAGAAAAATGTTGAATGATTCCAAAAAGGTAAATTGGAAGACTCCAATAAGATCTCCAATGGAATATAAAAAGTAGTTCATTTTATTTACCAGGATTTATTAGATTAAAAAAAATAAGTTTGAAAATTGCTGCCTTAATTTATAGCCAAAATGTTAGTATGACATGAAAGGATTAAACATTTAGGTGAATTTTAAAAATGCTGTGGATTATTTCAAGTAGAATATCTCTTCTGAAATAATGGCCTAATTCTATTGACTTTTTCATCTGTGTAAAATTAGATTATTTTCAAAGCAGCAGATATTTCATTCTTAGATACCAATAATAGTTAAATTATCACCATTTATTGTGTTATAAATTTTAAATCTTGTCACTTTTAAAATGTGCATTGTAGCAGAATTTTCTTTTTACAAATGTGATTGTTAACAGGGTGATCCTGGCCGTTTGAGTTTGCCCCCATCTCGTGGGAGCAGTGTTGAGAGCCTGTCAGATGTTCGTGCACGTCCTACATCAGCCCTTGTTTCTGGAGAAGCCAAAAGGATGAGTGCTGACATGTCTGAAATAGAAGCAAGAATAGCTTCCATCACAGGTAAAATTTAATGATGTTTGGGGAGTTGGAAACAAATAAAGGAGAAAGGAAAATGTATAAAAAATGTCTTACGGAAAGTTAACAATAGCCATCTGAAAATACTTCAGCAATTAATGTGGTTTTTATTATCCTTTATTGATTGTGGGGGGAAATGCCTTTGTTTATGGTTGTACACTCAGCAAGACTTGAGTATTTTAATTGAGTTTCATAAAGATTTTAGAGATTTTGTTGAATTAGAGTTTTACCTTTATAAAAAATACATTATGAGACTTATAAATATCAGTCCTGTTTCAAATGCACGACTTTCTCCTTTTTATCTGAGATAGTGTCATTCCATCTCTGCTAGCGTAATTATTTATATAATAACATTTTCTTCAGGGTTGTCTCTGTAATATTTTTGAAATTAAGAGGTAGGTTTAAAGTACAGCATGCTCCCAAATAAGTTTTAAAATCCACTTTGACAGATTTCAAAAAGAGAAATSTAGTTGGCTTTTATTCACCAGGTTGAGAAAGCATTGTCTTTTGTTGAAAAAAAAAGCTACAGGTGTTTTGCCAGGTTTCCTCYAGATGTAAACTATCATTTCTGAACCTTAAATCTTTGAGAGAATTAGAATTTATCTGTAAGTATAAGTACATAAGTMTTGATGCATCCCAGAAGAGTGAATTAATAAAAATGTGTACACTTGGCAAACACTTTCTTGTCTCTTTTCTTCATCAAAGATATTGTTTGTTAATMTATGTAAACTTCAGGTTTTAAGTTTCATGTGTGGATTTTTTTTGTGTTATGGCATATAACCGTATATTTAAATAATGAAACAAAATTATCTTGATCAGTTCAGGGTTATTTAACTGTTTGAGTATTTTTCARCCAATCTGAAAATTAGGGTAGTCGATTAGTTGCAATTAATAAGGATTTACACATCAAAATTCTGGCTTTCTTGTGCACCATGACTATTTCATTTTTGTTCTTCGTTGTATTATGATTACTCCAGGATCTTGTTTTACTAAATATTGAGGTACTGAAATAATAYTTATCATGCCCTAAATTCTTTTTATTTTCATGTTTTTATTTTAAACCCTTATTCCAAAATCTGTCTTTTGTATTGTAAGTCCTTGACTGGATGATTGTGTAGCACATTTCACCCTGAATATCTCTAAAGGTTTCTTAACACAGAAGGCAGCTGTGTACTTACCTGGTAATATCACCATGCTGGTTTTATTTTAAAACATATCAGGACTCACTATGGTCGCTGACATTCTTAAAATAACCTTTTGACATTAGCAGAGATAACCTGGCCCTCCTTTGTATGAGTTTTTAATTTTCCTAGTTTGTCTTTGCTCTGAAATAATAGTTGCTATTAAGAATAGTCTAAGGATTTCTTTTGGTTTTTTTGTCATGACTGTAGGGCTTCTTTTTCTTGAAATAAAAGTACATATTGAACGTACTATTTTTGGTTTGGGATTCCTTGGGTATTTTTTTAACAAATCACTTCATGCAGTAATGGACKGTGAGAAATGAGGTCAAATGCATCTGACCATAACTTTTTCAAAAAGAGGTGAAACAGCACTGTATTRGTTTTGGTTTCTTTTTTCTAATCTTGTTAACTGTGATAGAAATAATATGCTGTGAACCTGAAAAAATATTGCGTGGCCGGGTGAGATTTAGGTTGTTGTTAAATCAGGTTGAAAATTATTTAATGTTGTTCCATTCTCCTCTAGATTAATTTAAGAGTGAATCATGTAATACACATCACCATTAGTTACTGAGATGAGTATGCTACAATGTTCTACCTTTGGAAGATGTATTCAGATTTTTCTCTAAATAGGAACTATTTATGAGCAACTACAGAAGTAGTAAAAATTTTTAAAATATGATTAGATTTTATTTCAAAGTGTATAATGTTTCTTGAACATTATTCAAAAATGAAAATGTTGGTAGTGATACCCAGTTTTCAAAACAAAAARTCTTCACTAGTAAGACAAAAGAGTAATGGCAGGAATTATTGTCAAATGTAATAAAAGTAAGTATTTTTTCAGAGGTAGATGAGATTTGCTTTAAAAGGAGGTGATTTAAAGAAATAGAAGTATCTAACTGTTAGACTTTTTTATAAAAAAAAGTTTGTACCCAACACTGAAGAGAAAATGTTAGTTAAGTTCAGGCAATCAAGGATTTTTTTTCTGAATGTACAGGTGAACTGAAAGAATTTAATTTGTTCTCTGTTTGGATAATTACATTTGGTTTTCCCTTCTGTGTTGCCATGCTGCTTTCTGTGTTTGACTTTTGTGTTGCTAACTGTAACTAATTACACTGTGTTGTAATGATGGCTAGTTTTGCATTTTTTGCTTTTTAACAGTTGCTTTACTATGTGTAAGCATGAGTGGAAGGCAATGCAGTTTATTCTGCATGACACGTTTTTGCATGAACTCGAGTTTAACCAAGTATATGAACAATGCAGTATTAGGAATTTAATATTTTTGCTCTTGCCATTTTAGTGTTTTGCATGTGTATTGTATATGTGTATTTTTTCAGCCTATTCCAAGCCTAAACGAGGCCATCGTAAAACTGCTTCATTTGGCAACATTCTGGATGTCCCTGAGATCATCATACCAGGTATCGCAGACCAGGTGAACGGGGCAATTGGTTAAGATGCCGGAATAATGATCAGACTGCTRAAATACTTCTTGCTCCAGTTGCTGTAGGACAGGTCCCAAAATTATCCCACTAAATTTTTCATAATGCTTCTGTAAAGAGGAGCATGGTGTTTTATTACAACCTTACTTTTGTCAGTGAAGGATTCAGTCTTCCAGTTCAAATTTACTTCTACTGATAAAGAGTTTCTTCTCTTATGATCTTGATGTTCTGAGTCTTCTTGTAGAGCAAAACTGTATATGYAGTCTTGTGTTACAGTATCTCATTTGATGAAAATGGACCTAGATCAAAAAATTCCTGTCTAGGTAATGGTTTTGCTCTGATCTTTGTTGTGTTTAGGCTCCCATTTTTAATCAATTAATAGTAGCACAAAAACTAAGATAAATYAAGTGCAGAATTTCAAATCCATTTGATATTTGTGATTAAAACATTAACACTTAGTCTGTGTAATTCTTATATTTGACTGCACTTTTCTAGAGCTAAAATGTGTGTGCATGAGRTATTGCTGTTGTGTTTAAGTTAATGCCAACTAAAATTATTAGGAGAGGCTTCTGATAGGAAAAAAAATCAATATAACCAGGTACCACARATGGTAATATCATTTGGGACTTTAATGAATAATTCTCATGTATCCCAGKTCTAATTTTAGTTAGTAGCATGTCATTTTTCTTTCTTTCATTTCATRTTTCTTAAAGCCTAAAAATAAGTATAATCAATCTTAAACTGTGATAGGTGTACCATTAGCAGTATGCAAGTCACTTCAGAATGRTATGTCAGGGGTAGGAAACACAAGTGATAGAATCTAGAAATCCATTAAAAACTGTGGCCCACATACTCTAAATTTRTGTCATCTGAAAAAGTTTCCTTGTAAATCTTGATCCTGTTTGGTATTATAAAGTTAAATGCAAAAGATAGTTTTGTACAAAAGTCTCTTTCAAATAACTCTGTTGAAGGTTACATTAAAAATACAGACTATGAAAAAAGTGTATTCCAAAGAGCTGTTGTGCCTATGAAAAGAAAACCTCTTTGTCATTGACACTAACAAATTAGCGAAAAGCTACTAGGGTAGCTTTCCACTGTAACTTCCAAGTGGGTCTGGCCTACACTGAAATCCTGAGAAAGCGAGGAAGGCAAAAATGAAGACATCTATCCAGTTTCAGTGTTAACGCATGATGAGAACCTGGTAAATAAGGTCTAGAAGCTAATGAGTGCCTCTTGTCTGGGTACACTGCCCATAAAAACACTCAGGCTTCCAAGAAACACTTAAACTTTTATGCAATAATGAAGAAGTCAATGAAATAAAAAAACWTGTTGTTTTCACAAAGTAGATTGTACCAGTCTTTTGGTTTCTTAGTTAGGCAGAGGCAGTCATTAAAAATTCTTCACCTGGTCTATTTTAACTGAACTTGACAGAATGGGAATTCCAAGATAATTTGGAATACATATGAAGAAAATAGCAACCTGTAGAAATGAAAAAATACATAGGGTTGGAGCAAGCATATTAATGAATTTTCTCAAAATTTGCTCCTAGGGTTTTTAAGTCAAATAAGGGATAGTAAAATTCCCTATTATTGCTTTATCAGAAGCAAGTATTGACAAAGAGGAGGATTAGAGTATCACATAGGGAGAATTTTGCTGTGACTGAATAGAAAATAGGGTAAAATCCAGGGTCATGCATTAACAGTAGTTTCTTTAAATGAGATGACATGGGACCATAGCACGTGCATGCAGATTAATCCCAGGTAGTATGAGCCATTAATCTAATGCAGTTGTGAAAAACTGTGACATTTTGAAGTTCATTTTCAGGAAAGAAGCACTGACACTATTACTGGCCCTTGTTGGGTTTGAATCAGGAATTCAACATACTGTTCTGGTCAGCCAAATAACACAAACATACATGCATTGAAATAATATGAAGAAGAGTTATTAGKATAAGAGGGGTATAGAGAGTATAAAAACAAATCTGAAAGCATGGCCTTTTTTAGCCCACAAAGTGAAAGCTGAGAATGAATAATTATTTTCTGTAATRTTGGCACTATAGAAAAAATACATAAATTGTCTGCAGAAAATCTGAACTTTATATTGAAAGTTTTCTGGTTGTCAGAACAGCTTTCCACTMATAATCCCAAAGCCAGATAGAATGTGATTATCTGCCCAGTAAACTAATTGTATTCATCTGTACGTTTCTCCCTTCTTTCTTCCCTTACTCTGTCAGCTAAAGGCTCTCAGTTCTGGCCTCTGAATATGCTTTTCGCTTTTTAGACCCCTCAACTTCCAAGACCCCCAAACTGTYACCACCATCTCAGTCCCACCCAGTTACATTCCATACTGCTTCTGCCACAGACCCCACTCTTCCGAACTTCCCTGGGCATGTCCCTCGATGGGGCAAGCAGCTCGTCCCTGTCCTTGGAGCCACACAAGTGCCGGTGTGTGCTGCTGCCTGGAGTTGTGCTGAGCACATGGTAGAGCAGCTGCTGCCCGGAGAGGGGAGGCACCAGGCAGGCATGTTACCGTGAGTCAGCTGCTTTGGGCAGGGCTATTTTGGAAGTATGAGTTCTACATCTGCTATCATTGGGGGTTTTCGTAATGTGTTGCCTCAACTGCATTTCGTCCATGAACTGATTATGCTACCAAGGTCGTAAAATACATGTTTTTATCAGTTAAAGGTAAAATATTGGCAGAAGGGGAAAATTTTAGAATATATTTGTTCTTCTTTCTAAATAAGTACAGTAAGGATGAATAGAAATATTTGTTCATTTAAGATGCTATTTTGTGTTACTAGCTTGCAAAACTTAGAAACTGAAAAATGGATTGAATAATTCCTCCTTTGTGTAACAACTTAGCATATGAGTTTGCAGTGGTGGTATCCTGCAGCCAGATTGCCTAGTGACGTATCGGTTTGTTTTTTTTTTAATTTACAGTATGTATAGTACAAGTTACAAGCACCAACTTTTTAAAATATATATATATAATTAAAACCCTAGTAAGTAAAAGGTTTAAATATCTTTATGTGTAAAGAAACAAACAAAAAAAATTCTGAATTCTAGTTTGTATACCTTTTTAATGGAAACAATTCAGGCATCATCTAGCAAATGTACTTACCAGTGCAGCCTTCTCTTCAGTGGCAATGTTAGACATTTCATGCATTTAGCATGTGTGCATTTGGCTTTGTAATTTTGTCATCTGAAACTGTGCCACAGCGTTACGATTTTTATAGCATTGACACTGCATAAATGATTACTCAAGATACAYGCATTTTGTAGAGGGTCTTTAGAAGGTAGATAGGAATTATGGATGCTATCTGCTTTYAAAACCAATGTATGCCAGAAATCCTACCCTTGTCTTCCCAGAACRCTTCGTTCTTCTGGAATTCAGATCAGTATTTTAACTTGTTCAAAATGTCTTGTAGCACTGTTACAGTCACTGATCATCCTGCATGGTGAGAGAGGCTTGAGTCTTGTAGGTGTGTAAGGAARAGAAGAGGACTGTGTGTAAATAAGGAAGTGTAAAAGGAGATGCAAGTATCTACTAAAGGGCAGGGAGAAGAGGTCATAGCTAGTCTGGATATTTGGCGGCCGGGTGGGGGTGGTGATCAAAAGCTTTAATAAGTTGTAGAATTTATTTTTGCCTGGAGTATGTGGGGTAGGACATGATGGAAGTTTCCTGTTCCTTTAGAATTTAATTTTAGAAAATACACAACAGTATGTGAAATGGGTTTTTTGAGGCCAGGAAGTATGTTTGTGACATTTGCTTTTCAATCTTAAAATCCTGTAAAGTACCAAAAGCCTGAGACAGTGCATCAGGCTACTGTGGATTAACTTCTGTGTGTGTACAAATCTCTTAGTTTTTATAATGAGGAAAAATTATTTTTAAATGGACAGAGGTAAGAACAAGATCAAAGCTGGGAGAGGAAAGCATAAAGAAGTAGCAGTGGTATTTTCAAATAACATTTTCTGTTTTATTGTATAGTGTATTTTTCAATTGACATTTGTCTTGAATCTGGAGCAATAAGTATTTGTTGATTCGTAGTCTGTTTCTGCCTTGTTGAAGCTATTTGCCGATGTCTGCAGTAGTTACACTAATTAAAATGGCATTGCCTAGTAGAGCTTGCTCTTCCCTCATGCTACTAACTTGAAGATATTTCATTTAAAGATGTTCATTTTTTYACAACACAGTAGTTTTGGCCCTTCTTCTCCACACCCCCCCCCCCTTCACTTCCCACAAGGCATTTTCTTTTCTTTCTTGCACCCCACCCTGATTATTTTAACATTTTGGCAGCCATGTTCTAATATTTCAGCAACACATGTGCTGGGTTCTTTAAATTCACAAATGTTGCTAATCTGAAATGAGAATTTCAGATATTTTTGCAAGCCTATTTCAGCTGAGCTAATTTTATAACAATGTTGTTGAATGAAATGTGCACATAATTTTGTATTGGTCGTGGGTGGATCGCACATATCTTGAATATTGAGATGAGCTGTGGCAGCCAGATGAAGTATCCGCAGCACAGAACTCTATTAAAGGTATAATCTTGTTTGTTCAATGATTAYGTAGTGAAAATGTTCACTGCAAATGAACAAGTTCAGACATTTTCACATAGATTTGTCATTCACAAGATCCCTAGTATCAAAGTATTAAATGTAACTTAGCCATTGTTGGTTAGGTAAGTATGTGCTTTCCCTGAGTTTCAGAAGATCAAGACCACAGAGCAGTTGCAATTCARTGCATTTGTAGTCAGAGCAAAAAGTATACTCTTGTTCTAGAATGCTGCTTTATTTTCTTATATGCTTGTTTCTTAAAGTACTTTCTATAAATTTTTCAATGTCATGACAAATTGATAAAGTGACACAAAAAGCTTTGTATTGCTGTTTTGTGGTAGTGTGTTCCTACATGTAATAATACATATATTTAAAGACCTTAAGGCTTATTAAATATACCAAGCAATATTAAATAATCTTGTACTTTTGTAGTAACTGTTGCAATTCAAAACACGTGTCAGGATAGGCTTGGAGTCGCGGGAATGATGCTGAATGAGAAGTATCTGAAAGGTCAGCAATGTGATGCCTCTTGCMGGGCTTTGAATGAGCTGTGTTGGTTGCAGAGTGCAGGACTGCTGGGCGAGGGGCTGCCACGGCTGCAGTACATGTTTCAGATGCTCCCCTCCAGTAGCAGAGTTACGTAATGCAGAGCTAACAGCAAGAATTTTGAGCATTGTCAGCTGTTACTCAGGACATTTTGGTGTTTCCTTTTGGACAGCTGACTTGCTCTCAAGAGGTAATATAAACAATCACTGTAATAAAAATCAAAGTAGCCAGGGAGATTCTGTTGCATAATCTCCTTTTATTTTTAAAAAGATTTTGTTTCCTGAAAATGCCTTTGATTGCGTGTCAGTGCTAAAATTTAAACTGTTTTATGTAGCTGTCACTGRTGGATAATTGCGAACAGGTGGAAGGAGAAGAGGAAAAGATTACAGYGTTGTGCTTCGTAGGTTGATGGTGAGATGTGATTTAGCTGAACAGTCCCCTTTTCACACTTCTCAGAGCATGAGAATAGGACATAGTTTCCTTCCTCTGAAGGAGACAGGAGACCAGAAGGAAGTGCTTTCACTTCTTGGTTTTCCTGAGGGGAGCAGCATACAGGCTAAARTCCTTGCTGTGTTCCTTGAGCAAGCCAAAGAGCAACAGGTTAAAGCTGGCAGCCTGTTATCTTCGCGGTTTAGCTTTTAGAAATCCCCATAACGTAACGCACTTGAAATAGATGTCGTCATCAGCTCCTGCCCCAAGTACTAAGCCTGACCAAATACATGTGACAGAAGATGGTGGAGTAGARTGCAGCAGCTATTCATGTGGTAGGAGTGGTTATTGTATTAGGGTATACTTTTTGTTGACAGGCCAGCATGTTTTGAGTTAAAATTCTGCAGCTGTCTCTCTCTCCCCCTCTCTCACTTTGTCTCTGTGGATTTGTACAAATTCCAAGCTCCTCTGCAACAGTCGCACCCTTCTTATTTTGTTCTGAATATATTTCACTGGTTTGTTTTTGTTTTGTTTTTTTCCCAGCAGGAAACGGACAGCAGAGGCGCAGATCCATTCAAGATCTTAGTGTTGCTGGAACAGAGTCCAGTCAGGTAATGTCCTTCTCATCTCTTCTTTGCTTTTCAGTAAAGTCAGCATCAAATCTGTACTGGGGAACTGATCTGGAAATCTTCACCTTTGATGCTTTCATAGAAATTATGTGGAAGCTTGGCAGACTGTAGTGTTGTTTGTATTGCATTGAAATGAGATTCCGTGAGGGTAACTATGAATGGGCTCTAGATGAGAAGCATTTTCAATACAGCTTATGCAATATTTAGCATTTTTATGTACACATGTTTTTTATGTACCGCTTAATTTGGCTGAGGGCAGATATTACACAGGAAAGCCTTTTTGTCTCTCTGTATGTAGAAAACAAGTGTAATTACGACTTATTTTCTGAAGCAGTTACACAYAGACTCACTTTCTGCAGGAGAATAAAAAGCATGTGCATCAGTATCATAAATCTTATTTATTATCAATCTCTGACTCCTGAATAGTAACTTACAGTAATATATCTCTATTTCTTGTGATACAGCAGGGTGTTGTCACCAAGTTTTGTTTAAAAAAATACTATTTCAAAAAGATATTTTATAACATACCTATTTGTCTGGTATTGTAACTGCCATGGTAACAGAAACAGTGGSATTCTACATAACATGTTTCTAGTTTCATTTCAATTTTAAATGAGAAAAGTACAGCTAATGCTTCATTCAGATGTGTTTATTTTGTGGTTTTAGTTCCTTTAATAATTCACAGAGTCCTTCTTGTGAATTGGCAATTTTGAGATACCTACTATTATTTGAATGTGGCATACTGGCACTTAGCATATTCATCAGGTTAATCAGGTTTCCATGTTAAACAACCTACTTCTGTGATCTAAAATAGGTGGTAATTCTTGAGGTGTAGATATCAGGAGATAACCTTTGATTTTTCTTTAATTCYGTGGAGAATGATAGCCACAGAAACCTCATAAATCCTGTATGATTTGGTAAATTTACTATGTACATGTATCAGAAAATAAGATATAAGTCTAAAATACATTTTAATATTGTCAGAGAAGACAGGTTTGTTACAAAAGAAAAACTAATCTGCAAAATTTAGGAAAGCATTTAGCCTATTCAGATAATTGTAGAATTAAAATTATGCAAGWCTTGGGGGAAAAAATTAAGTGACAATACATGAGTTATACCAAATTGTGCTGATTGATGTATGAATTATTTAATTATAGCTTTTTTATTTCWAAGTTTTCAATCTGTTCATTTTAATGAATGGTTGATACTTCAAAATACTGATTTTCATCATTTGCTTCATGTCTTAATAACTATTACAATAATCTTTGTTTGAAAGCTGTTCTCCTGCTTGTGTAGATGTTTTTGCTAAACTGTCCTTGTGAACAGAAGGATACAGAAATTTTGTTCTATGTTTACCTCACCAATTTCTCATGTGGGTCTATGGAAGTTCTAGGGTCCCATTTTACTTTCTTGCTTCTGATAGTATACATAATGGAAATATAAGTGGAAATATTATGGTTATCTGTTGCTATCATGCAGTTTCTTTGGAAACATTGTGGTAAAATCTGGAAAACATAATATTTTAACCAGCATGAGAAATACAATTTCAAAGATCTTTTTGAACTGTCCATATAAACAAATAATTTTTATCCGCTTTTGGATGTGAGAACAGATAGAAAAGTCCACTGAAACTAATGCTAACTTGATGTACGTGTGCTTGTATATTAAAAAAAAATTTGGAAAACCATGAAGAAACAGAGCACAAATGAAACTATGGATAAAGACTTAAGATTAATATTTATGGGTTTCTATAGCTCTGGACCTCGGTGCCTTGATTTTTTGTTAAAAATTTTGGGCTGCTATCCGTATAGGCAATCAACAAGCCAAAGCAAAAAAACCTGTGTCTTGTGTAGTTCTGATTTATGCACTATACCATATATAGGGTATCCCTTCTAATGTGAAAATCCCCTTCCCACCCTTCATTGCAARCATCCTTCTTCCCTGCACTCCATTCTCCCTTACACTTACCTGCAGCACAGCCTTCTTCACCAAACAGCCATGGCACTGCGTGCCACTGCCCCTTCACCCAGGCCGTGAAAGCCCCTATCCCACTCAAAATGAAAGGATTGCCATGGTASCTCTTTTCTGGCTTTTAACTATTTGATTGACTCAGTAAAGCTGATCAGAAATCTTTTTATTGAACATATTTTRCCTGGAGATTGCTGCCCTGTCAATAGAAAATTATTCTGTTAAAACTACTGATTTTTAATTAGAAAATTTTTTCCAATTCAGAATGGATTTTTTTTTAACGTGAAGGAAAACACCAGGGATGTATATGGATATCAATTTTTATATATATATATGTGTGATGTTAAATAATATACAATAAAATATATGCTATATATATATCTAAATATACCATACTTAATAATAAATATGCCAAAGTTTGGGTGCTGACCTGAAAGGGTAGACCAAGACTCTTGTTGTCCTGTTTAACTGTTTGTCTGTTTTAATTTGAGCACTTAGTGTGTTTTATGATTGTATGTCTGTTTTATTTCTGTGTGCTCTTAGAACAATTTTTTTGTGTGGCTGTATGGCTGACAATTGCTATGTTTATGTTGTTGAGACACTTAAGGCACTTTACAGTATTGCTCTTACTGTTCTCAACAGCAGACAGTAATAGTGCTTTACAGATGGTTTTGCCACTGAGTGTGGACAGTTTAGATAGGAAAATTTGCTAGGTCAAAGGTTTTCCATCTTTGGATCAGCTGTTGGAATGATTTGGTGTTGAGAACCTGTGTTTAAGTCTAAATTTTCRCAGATTTTAGTGCATGGTGACCTTAGACTGGTCCTTACTCCAAGTGACATGAGCAGCACTKATGCAACCATCCCTTCTAAAATCGAATGCTACATTTCATTTTCAATGCTACATTTGTTTCTCTCAATATACTGTGATACTCTATTAATTTTTCCTGTTATTTTCCCACTGAATTGTTTCTTCTGTCTATTTCCCTGTACATGCATTTCAAAGCATTTTAGTGTGTCATCTACCTAGTGCTATTGTTCTTGCCTAAACACCTTTGTAACACAGATGTGCAGACTCCAAACTGCAACTACTAATACTTTTGGGTGCTTGAAGAAACACAGCATATTGCTCTTTATGCTGCATGCACTTTTTACAAAATTTAATGTTTTATACGCATACTGAGAAATATATGTATCATAATGACTCAACTCTGCGATTTGTGATCAGATGCCCMGTGTGGTATCCATCTCCTGGCCCATGTATGTTTTATTGGTTTAGTTGTTTTGGTACCTCATCTTTCAYAGAACTATCATAAATACCAAAACTACCTTCTACCTCTTTTAAACATTTTTTTTGTTTTGTTTTGGGATTATCAGCTTTTGGAGGAGAGGGTGTGTTGCAACTGTTGCTGGGCCTTCATAACTCTTGTAGTTTACTTTGAAGTGAAAAAAAAATTAGTATATTAAAGCAAACCATGTACTGACATGAACAGTTGAGAAGCAAGGTCAGRGTGTACATGCCCACATGCATGCAAGCTAAGTGGGATAATTTGGGGATCTGATATTATACACATGAATCATTCTGTCCATGAGATTGTGAAATTTGTCACAGATGCAGATTTGGGTTTTTTTCTTCCCTTTCACAGCAAGATGAAATTCACAGAGATGAGGAAACAGGACTTGTAATGATGATTTCTTTAAATTGTGTTAAAAGAAACATTTAAATTAAACTTCAGGGGGGATTATTCCTCAGAGCGCACCAGCTTTTCAATACTCAAGTCTTTGCGAAATGGAAGCTAAGAACATCATGTGGGTTTGACCACCAGGCAAAGATGATTTGAGAGTAACCTGCTAGCAAGTTTGGAGGATGCAAGGATGAAAGGGTAGCAGAAATCGATTGCTGAAGTACAGACACTGGTTTACGTGTCACAGGGGCTGCTGTCCACGAGGCCTAAAGCATCTCTCACACTCAAACGCTGTAATCTAACCAGTATTTGGTTTGGGCAATTCCCCATCAACTTTGTGGTGCTTTTTAGATATGCTTCAGATGTGATTCCTTTATTTCTATATCTGCTGAATTTCGTGTAAATAGTGTTATCAAGGAAATTTTTTTGSTTGATGGACCAAAACAATCTGGTGTAAAGCACTGAGAAGTTACTGCAACTAAAGTATTTCTCAGGAGCCCTTCACTATCCACCATAGATACTCAGCAAATCTCTTTTTACCTAAAGGACTTGCATGCTTTTAAAAGTGCTTTCTCTGTCTTCTGATCTTTTACATCAGCAGGGTGTGTTTATCATTCATATCTGAGRACACTAACAGTAAGCTCAGCAACTTAAACCTTGCTTAATGTCAAGAAAAACTCCAATACAAAAGATTTTTCAGAATGTTTGATGCCATTATCTTGTTAATATCTATCCGATTATTTCCACAGTAGTTTATTGTCCTCTTTCTGGGTATTAACATAAAACACAAAATGCTTAATAAACATTACAGAAGAAAGAATTTGCATTTGAACTAATGGATCTTTCAGTATGTAGAATTTTGTTATTCTTTGGATTGTTATTTGATTGAAATCCTAAATTTTAAAACTTATAGTAGGATATTTAGAAATTAGAATCATACAGTTTTTTGTTAATGTATACTTGAGTGCTTCTTTTGAAAAATTGAGTCATTTAGTGAATCATTTCATGATAAATACACCATCTTGAAAATAGTTGTATTTTAGTAGTATCTTTTTATTTACTTATTTKCTGAAAATCTTACTGGAGCTTATAGTCTTGAATCCTTTATTGTGTTAATTTTATGTCACTGAAATAGAAGCATATATACTGTAACATTTCTGAAAAAGCTAATAGAATAATCTATTCTGTATTATGATTTTCTGTTTTAGTAAACAAAAGGATTAGAGGAGTCAAACAGTATATAAAAAAAACATCCTACAGAATTTTGGTTTAGTTCTTAATTTGCTTCATGTGGGAGAAAGTACTCATTTTCTGACAGATGTGCTTCAATTGATTGATCCTTTTTGATAAGCACTTTTTTCATGCTTTCTGATTATTCACATAACCTCTGAATTACCAAAAGAAGAAAACTGTAGATAAATACATGATAGTCTAGTGCAGCTACTCAGCTGTATTCCTTTAATTGAATGTAGTTCCATTCACTACTTAAACATTGAAAATAAACTGTATTTCTTCCTTATGTTATAGAGCTCCTAGATTTTGCTGAATGATAGTGTGAAAATTACTGAACATGTTGTCATGATTTTCTGTAAAGATCTTTAGTACATTGTTCAGCATTGCTTTTTATTATGCTGAGTAGAAAATTTGTATTAATTTCTTTTACACTGTAGAGGTGTAGAAATGGGGATGAAATTATCCCTGCAAAGCATGTAAAGTTGATCAAACTATCAGGAGAGATTCAGGGTAAAAGTTTGGGGAGGGAGAGTATTTTGGATGATTATAGGTTCAGATTTCTTCAATTTTTTTTTTCTTTTTAATGAACTTTATAAAACGTCTTCTGTTAAACTTGTAATTTTATTTTATTTTGTCATTTCAGGAGAGTAGAAACAGCAGTAGATCATCCAGTCCTAGTGTGAGAATGATCACTACCTCGGGACCAACCTCTGAAAAGCCAACACGTAATCCGTGGACACCTGATGATGCAGGTAATTCTTTGTTCATTACTTAACTTTTTACCTGTAAGAAAACTTAAATATTTATTTGATTGTCATGTGGGGTGTGTGCTCAGACATTGAAAAAAGTAAGCAATGAAAATCATGGTTCTTTTAAGTTCTGCTTAAATCCAATCATTACATTAGTGCCTTGTTTTTCACGTGTGCTTTAAGAATGCTTTTTTATAGATGGTTAGGTTACATAAACTTGTAAGCATTTTGCTAGTAAGAAAGTGCTGTACATATGCAGTGATAGTAATATTTAATGAGGATCTTGTTAGCACAAGTATTTTAGTATAGTGTGGTTTTGGAGAATTAGGGGAAAAGACATCTTGGAACAATTTAGTCTTGCCYATTTGTATTTTGAATGTACATTTAAAGATTTCATTGCCCTGACATCTTGAATTAGATGCTATGTAGGTGAGTATCTGCTGGAGTAGGTTACTTCTATTTGTCATCTCTGTTGTAATTTTGTTTATGCAGAATGTACATGTGCACACAAAATTACTGGTTTTAAATGAACTAGCATGTTCTGCAGACATTGTAAATACATCTAGTGTAGCATCACTGTTCTTTTGTTATGAAATAGGGTTAAGAATGAAGATAATTGAATAGTTCAATTTGATTTTAAAAGTCATAATGCATTCTGTTATGAAAAGATCCAATACTTGACTGCAAGAAAACAGTGGATCCCCACAATTCCTTTTTAGAATATAAATAAAAATTACATTTTTGTTACCAAAATGTAAATGTTGAATCTTAAACCTTAGTCTCAAGATGGTACTTCACAGTGCCTCAGATTCTGTAGTCTTTTTCTTGTGATCCTTTCCATCTGGATGATCAGGCTCTTTTCCTGTAACCAGCTGCAGAATAGAAACTCATGTGGTGACTGACTCTTGCATAAGCATATGTATATATACATTTATATGTATGTATATTTGCACACTTGTATTTTACCAATTATAAGGTGATCATGTAAGATGTATTTTATTTTTTTCAGTGTTAGTGGGAAGACAACATACTCTTATGTTTTGCTTCTCTATTTTCTTCTTCCTGTCTGTTGTTGCTTTGCCCAACCACAGTCAGTGCCCTGTCACTCATAACTTCCCCAAACCCTTGCCCACTGCTACAGCCCACCCTGTGCCTGTTATGCACCATGGATCCCCAGTTGCTTTAGGCAGTGAGCACTGATGGGAATTGCTGCCTCACACTGGAAGCAAGCTCTTACTCAGTGAGCAGTTCATTGGGAACTGAAAGTTGCAAATTGTATGCCAGTGCAGCAAAAGTTTGTGCCAAGTTTTTGGTCTTAAATGCAGCTCAGCACGGAGCTAAAAGTCAGGCCTATTTTCTGGCCCACAGAAATCGCTCACCTTATACTCACGTAAATACAGAATGTGCCATATGTATATTTTTTCTTGCTAGGTTTATGTAGTCCATGCACTAAGAATTGTTCAACTTTCTGAACAGAGAAATAATTTTGGTTTCCTGTAAAAGGTGCTACATTGGTMATTTAATGAAGCAAAATGATAAAACAAGGATGCAGCCAAATCTGGTCAAAGGAAATTTGCAGTTCTGTGACACGGTGCTGAAACACTCTGAAATTTGAAGTATTTACATGTATTGATATATTTTTGAAGCATTTCAATGATTCCTTCATTATCACAGTATCCATATATGGCAGTAGAATAATGTAGGGAAGGGCTTCTCATGTTGATTGCATTTAAGATACCATGGTGATTAAGTCTCTGGTTTTAGGGTTGTTTTCTTTTTCTTTTTTGTTTTTACCACCTTCCAGTTTCCTTCCAAGCATACACTTAACCACTTTTTCTCCATTCCCACCCTCTTATTTCTGTTTCCTTTTGAAGCTGCTCTTGGAAATAGCATAGTCTTTGAGGGCAACACCTTAGTTTCTCTACCACGACTACTCTGTGGCAGGTGCTTTTGGGGTATGGGTAAGCAGCCCCTTTTTTTTCCCACCTACCCTCCTCCATATAATCCTCTAGTAGCAGTTATGCAGCTGTAAAATCAGTAGTTTCTCCATGTGTCTTTACTCCTGTGTCTCTTAAAGCTTAACAGTAACCTTGTGATCCCCAGACTGTGGACTACCAAAAGATAATTCAGGAACATATTAAATCTGGAAAGAAAGCTCTAGAGAAGTCCAGAGTGTAAGAAATGAAGTATAACAAATGAGAACTCTAGAGATATCCAGAGTAACTGGAGTGTAAGAAGAGAAGCCATGCCCAGGAGACAGATTGGTTACTGGGTTCCTTACTACCCACAAAGTATCTATACAGAGCAGAGAAGATGCCCTAGAGCACATTGTGAGGAAGATACTTAGAAACCTCACTGGGAGCAGGTTTCAAAACTGAGCAGGAGGTTGTGCTTATTTTATTTTGGCAGAGCTGATTTGCACAGCTTCTAATTTTAAAGTCATTAGATGCATGGGCTGGCTGGCTGATCCTTCATAAACAAGAATGAAATGGCAATTTTTTTATAAACAGAAATGATCGCAAACTACAAAAATAGCATTTTTAAAATCTGTGTGCTGTTACATGGCTTGTAGAAATGTAGGTTGATAACCATAATTTTTATTTCTTCTTGATGTGATAGACCATACTTTTGATGTTCTTAACTATCAGAAAAACAAAATGATTCATCTGCCTTGGGATTGGAATGCTGCTATTTCCATCTGCCTATCCACATTCAGATTGTGTATTGTGAAAATACTTAGAATTCTTGGTTTTGTTCTGTAAGTATGGAATTAACTCTTGAAAATACATTAAAGTTTTCTTGGTATTGTTACAGAGACCAATGGGTCAGATAACTCCATCCCAATGGCATATCTTACATTGGATCATCAGTTACAGGTAATAACTAYACTATACTTCATTAGATTCTCAAGCATTTCATCTTAACGTGTGACTTTGGGACTGCAAAATGTACGGCCGCATATTAACCTGGGCTTATGTTCTGGCTAATTTTTGACCAAGGCTAAAAAAAATATATTATGTAATCTGAGATTGGTTGACTCAGGTTTGATCAAGCTATTAAAAACAAGCCCTGGGAAACATGATCCTAAAACCAAATGTAAACTGAGTTTGACTGTCAAAAATAAGACATTATTTTCTTGAGTGTTACTGAATCAAACTGTTGTATACACTTTATTTTTTGTGTGTGGGATTAAACACTGCTTTGATTTTTGTGATGAGTGTCAGATTAAGAACTTCACATTTGAGTGAACTTTGACATTGGCTCAGTAATATTTTCCAAGGCATGGTTTAACGCTTATTTTTAAAAGCTTACTGGTTTTTAAAAGACGTTATAAATACACTGCAGAGACATTCTAACACACTATTTACTAAGATATCAGTTCATTAGTCTTTAACATGTCTGATTTATTTTCAGCCTCTAGCACCATGCCCAAACTCCAAAGAATCTATGGCTGTGTTTGAACAGCACTGCAAAATGGCACAAGAATATATGAAAGTTCAGACAGAAATCGCATTGCTGTTACAGAGGAAGTAAGTGAAATGTGTTCAAACTTTTCTGTCCTTCTGTGTTTTTCCTTTACACAAAGTCTGTGTGTAATAATAAAAGTACATAACAGAAAGAAAATAATAGTCACTGTGACTATTCTTTCTGACTTTATGAAGTAACATTTCATAGGGCATAATTATTTTCCAATCAAGACTCTTCTTCTGGATAAATTCTACATAAGGTCGTGGCAAATCTCTGTATGTAATGAACTGGTAATGTTTGTTTGTATCATCTCAACTGAAAGACCTGGACTGTTAAAGAACCTTGGTATTTTATTTGCAACACTATGTATTAAAATAGTTTCAGTTGTAATTCATAGGTAATCGTTTAGTTAAGGGATTATAGAATTTTGAGTAATATGTCAATGTTACTCATTTTGCACTTAGTTTTTGTTGTACATCTGACTTTTCTCAAGCACTGCATTTACAACAGTATTACCAACACTCGTATGTTTCTGCCATGGGTTTAAGACCTAATGCTTCAAAGCTGTTATGTACCTTCTCCTTGTACACTGGAAATAAACTCTTTCCTCTTGCACTGTTTACATGTTTAAGTGAAGCAGCTTCACATCTTGTTGTATTAGGTCAAAAATTATTGCTCATTCAGAACTTAAGTTTATAACAAGTTCTGTTATGCTGTTTCCTCTCTGAACTGGGGACCAGTTCAGAGAGATCATAGTTCCACACTGGACCAAATAATCAGATTGTTACCCATCAGTGTCTGAGCCACTGCAGGCAAGCAGCTGTTAATAGGGAGCTTGCCATTAGCTAATGGGAAAAACGTGTGTGTAAACCTTCTCTACAGTAGAAATAGCATAAAGAATGGGGGAAAACATTACTGTAAGATTGAACTCCTATCACATATTAACTTTGGGCTCAGTATTCTGAGAATAATTTGGTTTTTTAACATGTAACTAGAATTTTTAGACTTGAACTAGGAGATAATGAAGCTAGAGTTAATATCTTGATTTTATTTATGTTGTCCATGAGGGTCAATAAATTATTTAAAATACGTTTGTTTCAAAACTGTTAATATTCTACTTTTACATTGCTGCTTTTTTTTTTTCTAGGGGGTTTGTATTCTTATTTCTTCCAAACTGCTTTTTCTTAGTCAGAATGTAATTGTCCATAGGTGTTAAAACAGAAAATGATATTGTCATGGATGAATTTAATGCTGGTTAAGGTAGTTATTAGTTCAACCCTCATAGAATTATTACATTTTCTTTAATTAAAAATCATATGGCAACAATTAATTAACATGAACTTTCTCCTTTGCTGTTTTGTTGCAAAAATAATGCTGACAGCTTGCCTTCTTGTCACCTCATGAAAAATAGTAAAACAAACTGCTACATCAGTTTTGCAGAATAAATTATAGCAGGATTATCAGTGTGTTTGGTACTCTAAAATCTTCGCTAAAAAAAACATGTTGAATACTTACAGCATAAGTAATGTGAAATGCCAGTTAGAAAAGTAATTTCCTTGATTCTGCTTTTCCACTTGTGCTTTAATAAGCACAAGTCCAGATAGAAAATACAACTTCACTAAAAAGTTACACAAATTACTGCAATCTCGTGTTTTAAGTTGCCTTTGGAGATCTAAAATGTACTTGTAGTTACCTAAAGTTAGAGTTGAATATATTTTTAAAGTTTTGTGTGGCTCCTTAGATATTTTACTGTGACCTGTAAACCTACATCTGAAAGATATTATCTAAAGGACACTTTTAGATTCTGATGTTCTGTCTTTCAGCTGTTTTAAGTTTAAATGTCGATTTGATTTGGAAGGGAATTTTCTCCCAGACTGCATTAAGGAATAACATTTCCTTTGTCAACTGTTTTGCACAAAATACCATCAGCTGTGAGTTCAGATTGATAATCAAATACTGATTTGAAACATGAAGTCATCTATACACAAATAGAAATAGATTATACATGACTTTTTTTTTTTATTTCAGACAGGAACTAATAGCAGAACTGGACCAGGATGAAAAAGACCAGCAAAACACATCCCGTCTGGTACAGGAACATAAAAAGCTGTTAGATGAAAACAAAAGCCTCTCAACATACTATCAGCAATGCAAAAAACAATTAGAGGTCATCAGAAATCAGCAACAGAAACGGCCAGGCACATCATGATTTCCTGGGACTTTTCAAATGAAAAATATGCACAGAAAAGACTGATTTTTTTTTTTATTATTATCCCTTATTATGACAGCTCATGAGTGTTAGCTTCTTGGTGTGATCTGTACTTGTCTGCTACACTTAACATCATTTAATTTTCTTCTTCCTAGGTGGACATCCAATTCAACAGGTTAATTGAATAGGGTGAAAAAACAGTGACTTGRATAAACCAATAGCCCTCAATTTAAAGCAAGAAGAGTGGCTGTTTGCATGCTCCTTGTGTGAAGGCTAGCCTAACAAGTGTTGAGGAGGCTGCTAAATTGTGAGATCTTATTTTTAGTTTTTGGCGTTACCTCGGTAAGAGCAAAAAAACCAACTTTCCTGTTTAAAAATGGTTTTGTTCCAGTGTCTCATCTCAAACTATTATTATGATGATTATTTTCATAATAAACTGAAACATGCACCAAGCTGCAGAGGTGGTGGTGGCTGACCAGAGTAATTCATGATGCATTAGTGATGCCTTTTGCCTGTAGACATAGTGTATTTTTTCCACATGCAAAATGGTAGGCAAACTGATGCCAGCATTCTTGGTTCAGTGCTTGATAGCCCTGCATTTTGACTAATATATTTCTTGTAATCTTGCATTCATAAAATATTTGAAGTAAAAGGTTGTATTTTCTTTACTTTCTTGGGGTGAATGACATGCAGTTTCATTTGAATATTGGGCAAATGTTAGGAAGGTGATCACCGGACACAGTTGGTCCCTTGTATAAAAGAGAAATAATCAAAAATATGTGAAAGTGTGTTTTAAACCTTTAAAACTTTTGTACCTGTAGTGTCTTTGGGAGAAAATTCAGAAAAGAAATTAATACAGAACTTGAAATACTTGCTCCCTTTATGTTTTTGCTCCCTTATTGGTTTTGTCTGAAAAGGTTTTTATTTCTTGCAACTTACTTGGTGACAAACACTTACCATAAATGTAAATAAGTCTGTTTTAGATAGGGAGAGAAGAGTTTGAGGAAATGAATTTATTTTAAATAGCAGATTTTAAAATGGAGTTGAGTATGCAAATAGTCGAAACTGTTAAGAAAATGAGGGAAATGGCTTAGATCTCCATCAGGAATCTCAGTTATTCCACTCATTTGAACACAGCTCAAAGGAAGTCCATCACAGAATGCCTGCTGCTTTGTGACTGAAGAATTGCATTTAATGAACTCGAGTGGCACATGTAGTGCTCAGTGTTGTTATTTACCGTTATTACATATGAGAAAATAATTACTTGATTACAGTGCAGATTGATTATTTGGATTATGAATTAACTTTTAACTGGTACAAAAAGGAGGCACTTCTAAATATAATGGTAAATTCCTCCTTACATACATACCTAAGTTCTTGATGTACTCAGTTACAGGCAGGGTTTTAATAACATATGTTTGCAAAAGAAAAATAGGAAATTTAAGGGTTTTTTTTGCTTCTGAGCCCCATAAATAAAATAGAAGTAATCTGAAATTTGAAATATGCCCATTTCAAATGAATGGTTATTCATAAGAGTCCATGAGCAGAACTTGGAAAAACCTTGAGGGGGGAAACTTTACAATATTTTCTCTTTCCTGCCTACTTAATGAAAGCCATTAACACTGTTGTGCTTATCTGCGAACAGCAAAGATGGCGAACAACTTACTGAATGTCCTATCTGGAAAATAAATCTATTGTTGGCAAACCTTTGGGAGTTAGAAACCTTTCCCTCATCTTATTTAAATAAAGGAAGGGTTCTCATTCCCAAAACCTGAACAGATAATTTGATTAGTTAGCTGAAACTGATATTGGGATCAACTTAAGGCCACACGTATTTATAGCAAAATGTAATTGGGGGAGAAAATAACTCTAGTATTAGGAATAGCACAAGTTATCCGAAGCATTGCTGTTCACATACATCTGTCTGTCTACCAAAATGGAGACACTCCGTGATCAGCAGCTTACTGAACATGCACTGAAGCATTAGGTAGAGCAGCATAAATACTGATGCTTGACTTCAGAGGCATGGTTGGCAACACAAAATCATTTCCCAGTACAGTTTTTACATCTTGCTGTGTGGCAAAAGAGATATACTTAAGGTAAATCAGTGTTGTATAGGAAAAGTCACTTTATGGCAAGGTTTGAATAATGAAAGTGAATGCAGTGATAAATTAATGATATATAATACATAAGTAATTTCTAGCAGTTGCTTGTGATTTTTCAGGGTTTACATTAAAAAGGGACTGACATGATAAAATAAGCACTGTGCTACCATGCACTGTTGGCTTCAATCAATGGTTAGGTTATATCACTCCTGTAATTTTCAAAGGGAATTCGGAGTTGGACCTTTTGCCTTCAAATTGTCCCTTTCTTAATTCCATCAAAAATTTAAAAAAATACTTGCACAGATTTATCRCTGAGGTTTTCCACGTGGCAAAATCTGTTTATCGCAAACCCTATATGGGTAGAACATAGCAGTTTGGGCTAAGAGTTTAACAGCTTAACTTTCAGTGACCTTTAAGACTCTTGTTTTAAAGTTGTTTACAAATGTACTTTTATTTTTCTGTTAAACTATCTGGACTGTTGAGGAACTTTTTTCATGTACTCTTCTGTCCAGTTAAAGCTCTTCCTCTAATACTGGAGATGAAACATCTAGTTTTGGCTGGGCACTGCCTTCTCAGAAAAGGTAACAGGCTCTGCTTTTTGTTACAGTATGTGTTCTGTAAGATATTGTGTAATTGAAGTATACTTCTGTATACTATGCAGTTCTTCCAAAAAAGCTTTTTTGGGCTTTTTGGTTTGTTATATTTTCTGATGAGGAGTTGAAGATTGTAATTCAAAACTTGTACATAAAATGGTGAATTATTTCATATGATTCAGGAATGAGCAGTGTGGCTTTCTGTTACAGGRTTTTACTGCTTTGTTGGGAATCTGATTAATAAAAGCTGAGAAACTTCCACAGTCATGTAGTAATGCCCCAACGCTTGCCAAACCATCCATGATCTCTGATGGAATCCCACACTGGGTGGAAGGTAATCATCGTGCAGTTGTTGCCACTGCTGAAAAAATTATTCTGCTATGAGCTCGTCCCTTCCTGTATGCAGGACTAGGGTGTAGGATGAATAGTCCTACTCATAACTGAGCATAAAGATATTTTAAGAATGCCACATCTTCCTTGTGGATGTTCTGCAGAGAGATAAGTGCTTGTCTTCTATTGTTAAATTCAGGAAAATTCCCTTCCCCAGAACTTCCATTTTGTTCGTAACGGATGTTACAGCTTGAGAGGCTCCATTGCCATACCTCAGACAGAGATGACCCCAGTAAGTGTCTCATTGCCTGTGAAGAACACAAATTGTGCTTCAGACCTKTTCTGAAGTGTTCTGAACAACTTGAACCTTTCAGGTGCACTGTTGTAACTTGCAGGGAAACTTTGAAGGAGCAAGGGGAAAGAAAAAATGTGTAGCACAGCCGACCCCTCAAAAAAGAGATATCTCTGGTGAACTGGTTGATGAGGAGGCTCTTAGRAAAGTAAACCGGTGTAGATGTATATGCATAGATACAGTGTTGYATACTCACAGATTCTTAGCTACCTGAAGGGAGGGTGTAGCCAGGTGGGTGTCAGCCTCTGCTCATAGGCAGCAGCGACAGGACAAGGGAGCACACTCTTAAGATGGGCCAGGGAGGTTTAGGTTGAACATTAGGAGGGATTTTTTCACAGAACGGGGTGACTAGACATTAAAATGGGCTGCTCACAGAGGTAGTGTAGTCACTGTCCCTGAAGATTCTAAGGAAACACTGGAGATGACACTTACTGCCATGGTGTAGGTGAAATGGTGGTGTTTTATCACAGGTTAAATTTGATGATCTCAGAGGTCTTCCCAGCCTCATTGATTCTGTGGTTCTGTAGAGAGCTGCATGTATCAAATCAGAAGTGATAGATTACTTTCCAAAATCAGAGCTTTCTTTAGTTTTTATTTATTTTAATAATGTCTCTAGATGGGTGATACTCTAAGTCTGTGAAAATCGGGTACTCTAGAGGCAGATAAATACAGGTGTGTGAGTGCATCACTTATGTTCTGTGCCCCTGTGGTGATTTCGTGCTTCTTGCAGTGACAATTCACATCTCCCACTGAACTTGGAGAGATTTGCTGCAAATGTTTTAACTTTGAACCTACATCTGGTCATGCAGCTGTACTTAATGAGAGAGCAAAACCAAATTTAGACTAAGTAGTTTTAATTATTAATAAAATACTGTCTTAAAATACTTAGAGCACTGCTAATCCTAGGGCTTTAGCCTAAACAAGCATTAATGAAGAAAAGATTTTTATTCATAGCTGTGTGCTTTACACTAAGTAGCTAAAAATTTGAGATACTCCAAAGGATACAACAGGCTTGTGCCTGCATAATTTTATGGTTTGTCAGTACTTCCCTTCTAACTTGGATAAAGGCAGCCGTATACTTGGGAGCCATTTCCTTTTATGGATGGATGGAGAGGAGCACATCATAGAATCACAGAGTCATTAAGGTCGGAAGAGACCTGGTGGACAACAAACTGTTCATTAACTAGCAGTGCTCTTTTGGCCAAGGAGATACGTGGTGTCCTGTGGTGTGCTAGAAAAAGCATTGCAGGTTTAGGGAATTGGTTCTTCCTCTATATTCAGCCCTGGTGAGGCCACATCTGGAATGCTGTATCCAGTTCTGGGCTCCTAGTAGAAAAGAGACATGGAGGTGCTGGACCAGGTCCTGTGGTGATAATGGGATAAGGTAGCTGGGCCTATTTAGCCTGTAGAAGAGGTGACTGAGAATGGATCTTATTAATGTCTATCAGTATCTGAAGGAGGGTGACAAGATGATGGAGCCAGGCTCTTGGTGGTGCTGAGCAATAGGACAAGAGGCAATGGGCAGAAACTSATRCACAGGAAGTTCCACTTGAGAATGAGGAAGAACTTCTTTACTGTGCAGGTGAGCCCCAGAACAAATTGCCCAGATAAATTGTGGAGTCTGCTTCACTGGAGATATTCAGAAGATGTCTGGACACAATCCTGAGTTTCATGGTCTAGGAGACCTTTGGAGRTTGGACAAGGTGACCCACTGTGGTCCCTTCTTACTCATCCTGTGAAACCATTAACACTGGTGCAGGTTGGTGGAAATGCAATGATCTTTCCTTTTCCCTGTCATGCTTTTCCCTCCCACTGATACTCAACAGGAGAAGCAACAGAGCGACTGCATGTAGACTGTTCTCCTGTGGTAATTAGGCAAAAGACCAAGTAGTGACTTGCATTCATATAACCTAGGGGCTTAACATGTGCAATGGAACAAAATCTTAGTTTATACCATAAAACTAGAAAAAAAAAAAAAAAAACATAGTTGTAGGCAGCTTGAAGATTATATAATCTTTATATTTTCTCTGTTCTGAGGGTGGTGAGGCATTGAAGCAGATTGCTGAGAGAAGATGTGGATGCCCCATTCCTGGTAGTGTTCAAGGCCAGGCCGGATGAAGCTCTGAGTAACCTGGTCTAGTGAAATGTGTCCCTGCCCATGGCAGGGGACTGCAACTTGATTGCTTCAGAGTCCCTTCCAACCCATTCCATGATGAGGTGGATATGCCTAAGAGCTTTGTCTGGGTCTGTTCCTATTCTTTCTCATTAAGAGTAGCAGTGTGGATTTCACAGTTGTGGCCACCTTTGAGTGATGTGCAAAGCTACATGACTGACTTGATAGCTCCTGCAGTGTTAAAAGAGAGGTGGCCGGAAAGGTGCTTGAGAAAAGGAGGAGAGCCTTTTGCACCTTTGCTGTTCTATCTATACAGTAGATGCTTTAGACTATTCAGACTTCCTTCCAAAAATAGGCAAAGTTATAGATTGGGCTAAAAGAGGGAATAAATCCCCCTATCATCTGGGGATATCCGTACTTGCAAAGGGTAAGGAGCTGTGCTTTGCACAGAGCACAGTGCCATGGCTGAGGTTACAGGGMTGATGGTGAGAGTGGGGCTGCTGCTTTTCATTAGCAGCCTTTAGCCACTGCTCTGAGAGTCTTTGAGTGCTGCCAGACACCAAGGCTGCTGTGAAGTGTGAGATTCATGGTGRTAATTTAATGCTTGTCAAAAACCCTCATTCCAAATAGATGGCTGAAGAAGGATTTGGTTTATTTGTTTTGGGGAAGAAAAGAAAATGGGGTGAATGTCATTGAGTGCACTGTATTCCACATCTCTGGATCAGGGAAATACACCTATAGCCTTGGCAYAAGCCCTTCTCTGAGTATGCTACCAAAAGAACCACGTGATGGAACAAGTGGTGTGGTGATAGCTTTCATGATTGCTTCCCAGAGTGCTCTGTGTTCTCAGACCTGAAAGGAAAAAGAGGAAAAAGCCTTAACAACACAGCTGGGGAACTGAATGTGGCTGGGTTATTGATAATTTTGCATATTATGCTATGATCCCCCAAAAAAATGCTAGGGGTCAAGGTGAGTTTTCTATCTCAGCTGCTTTAATTCAATGGTTTTAGAACCATGTAACCTGCATCTCTTGGGCAAACCTCAGCCTTCACCTGGTCTTCACAGCTGAATTTGCCCCTCCATAAAGCAGAACTTTTAATCCAAATATTTCTGGAGCATGACCTTGGGTTAAGAACTTGATATCTTTTTGATAAAATCCTGTTGTGGTAAATCACTAAAGATGCAAAAGATGARCATTAAGAATCCTGTTATTAATTGTCTGAAAACTATGGTTTTGGTGATTTTTTTTTTTTCCCATCTCTGATACCCAGTCTCAGGGTGAGAAAAGGTGCCAATATAACCAGTTGCACACAGCTTTTCTGTATTCCAACGAGCTCCTCCAAATTTACTCTCTGTGAGTAAGGTTTATTGAGGAATCTGCAGTACAAGTCTTATGAGGAGCAGCTGAGGGAACTGGGGTTGTTTAGCCTGGCGAAAAGGAGGCTCATGGGAAACTTTATCACTCTCTACAACTCTGTGAAAGGAGGGTATAGCCAGGTTGGGATTGGCGTTTTCTCTCAAGTGATAAACGGAAATGCCCTCAAGGTTTATCAGGGGARGTTTAGATTGGAAATTYCTTCACCRAAAGAGTTGAAAAGCTTTGGAACCCCCTGCCCATAGAAGTGGCTGAGTCCCCATCCCAGGAGGTATTTAAAAGCTGTGTAGATGTGGCACTTAGGGGCATGGTKTAGWGTTGGWCTTGGCAGTTCCGGCTTCATGGTTGGTCTCGATCTTTGAGGTCTTTTGCAATTTAAATGTTTCTRTGATTCTGTGATYRTATGTACAGAGTTTAGTTGCTGAAKATAAAATATRATTTTAAAGAAGATKATTYTAGGGAGGTTTAGCCCCTGCTTGATTTATCTGGGGGCAGTTTTCATAACAAGTGAGTCATTTTCACATCATCTTTATCAGGGAAAACACCGATCTGATGGCAGGTGTTGATGTTACAAGTTTTTAACCAGCACTGTGCCTTCAGTGGCCTGAACAGTTMCTTCTAGTCTGGATATTGAAATTGCTGGGTGGAAGCAGAGCTTTGGGATCATAGTCCATTTCTGAAATCAAACATAATGCTGAAGTCTCAAAAATGTATGAGAAAAATGAAAGAGAATGCCAATGAGGAAAATGAATTTGCAGTCACTCTGGCATATTAATCCAGATGCCTAAAACTGGCTGGGAAGGAAGTAAATGGTGTATTACCCTCACACCGCTTCAGGAAGATGGTGGTACCAAAAAATTTGCTTTTGTCCTACTCTGTCAGCTGGGCTGAGATAACAGTACTCTCCCAGAGAGCCATGTCTGGCCAAGACCCTTTCAGACACAACTGCAGGCAATACTGCACTCTTTAACAAACACCAGGCTCCCAGGACAGTACAGTGCTTGAGCAGTAACAGCACATGCAGGAGTAGGAAGAGGTTCTTCCCCATTTCCCAGGAGAGTCTCAMTAATATCACAGCAGCAGCTGCAATGGCCAAGTTTCTCATGAATGTTTTGTAGTGATCAGCAACTGGCTGCTTAATGTTTCTTCATTTGTATTGGCCTCTTGTACCATAAGACAGCATTTCTTATTCCCTCCCCACCAAAAAAAAACCAACAAAAAAAAAAAAAACCAAAAAAGCCCCAGAATAAATTGAAAGGTAGCCTATTAACTAATATTTAAGATATCTGACTTTTGAAATACTTGTTAAAACAAAAGAACTGCCCATACTAGCACTGTAATACAATACTATCTGTAGCAGCCCTTTGTCAGCCAGTTCAGCTGGGTCCCAAGAGCCCTATTTGTTTGCAGGATGAATGAGCTGAATGTTTTCAAGTGTGCTTAAAAGAAGTATAGAAGTGCTGACTGATTATGTTCTGGTTCAGTGTCCCTCCTGCTGTGTAATGGACAACTGTGCAGTAGCTCTTAAAATGTGCCTTAAATACAGATTCATTCAGGCAAGGTGTTTATTCATCTGTATTCAAGCCACCGCAGCAGCACGCTACACTGTGAAGTTTTTGCAAGATCATCACAACTGATTTCTCATATTTCAGCGCTATTGACTCCATCATCTGCTCTGTGGTCCAGCCCGAGCATGTCAAGAGAAGAAAAGTGGCCACCTCCTCGAGCCAGTCAAAAATGGAATGCAACATCAGTGTTATTGTAATCAGTTGCATAAAATATTGCTGGATGGTACATCAGTGAATTGCRGGCAATGCTGTTCCCTTATTAACTTGGCATGACTTCAAATCCCTTAAGAATTAGATGATGAACACTAAGCACTTTGAGCCCTCCTGAACATTTATGATTCAGTGGCTGGTATTTACTTGGAGTGATGTTCCCCATGGTATCAGTTCAGATCTGATCATTGTTCTGTGAGTGATGATAACACACTAATGTGGCTCCCCTTTCTTTCAGGCACAGCAGAGTTCAAAACATTTCAACATGACTGTAAGTAAGCTGTGACTCTGGGGATGTTTTTTGTTTTGCTCTGAAGAGCTGTGGCAAAGAACACTACAGTTTCTCTTTATTTACAAGAGCTGAGTGGGATTCTCGGGGTTGGAAAGTCTACCCCAGTGTACCAAGACAGCAGTGAATGGAAGATGTTCCTGCTGCTGTGAGCCTGAAGATACACAGCCTTCTTCATGACAAGGATCAGGCTGTAGACGGATGGTGCTGCCTCTACTCAGCATGTGGCTATTCTTCCTGTGCTGACCATTTTCCCAGAACTTTATCACTTGGAGCAGGTAGCTGGAGGGCCGGAAGAAGCATTCACAAAGACACTTCCTCCCACGTGCCTCACAGGCAAGGGAAACGTGTCCCTCTGCAGTAATTCAAATTGTGAGCCTAATTCAGTGGTTAGGCTGAAATGGATGGTGCAGAACATGGGTCTCTCTGCCTTACAAGTGAGGCTACACAGGAGGATACAGGAGAGATTGCTCTCAGATGCTTTTAGCATTTGTGAACACAAGAATTCCCCAGCTGTCAGTATCTGCCAGTGAGGAAAATCGGAGATTATACCTGCACTCATCTTGACCCTTCCGTTGTATTTCTGCTGCTTAACCTTTTTTTGGACTTGAAAAGCATTTAATAGCCAAATACATGACTGGCACTTCTCATGGTATGAATGCATAGCACAACTTGCCCTGGTATTTTGACCAAGGCTAATGTTTGATGTATAATAGCCACTTATATCTAATTGCCCCTAGAATTAGTAGTATCAAGAGCAGCACAGGCCATGAGTACCCTTAGTGTGGCTRCAGGAGGACCTGTGACACAAGGAGAAGTCTCAGAATTACCACATCTCTTCACCTCAAAGAGCAGCAGGGTTGTGGCAGTGATTTTGCAAGGTTTATGCCTACAATCCAGGCTAACATCAYTAATTCACTCTGTTTGCCACTCAGCAGACAAATTAATGGTGTGAGTCATTGTCAACTCCTACTGAATAAACCAGTGAACTAGAGATGAAAGGCTCTGTATCCAAGTTGTTTTCATTAATTGCACTGTGGGGCAAGGGTAGATTTAATTTCAAGGACAGGAATATTAACCTCAATTCCTTTTCCTTAAKTGAGTGTGGAGAAACAAGAGGCGTAAGCAAGGGAAGCAGAGAACAAGGACATGGGTCATTAGCACTGTCATCTGGTCTCACAGGCAGCAGAGCCTTGTAAAAAATGTCGTTGCAGCAACCAGGAGGCAAAAGCTTGTTTGGCAGTGCACAGAGCATAAGTAATAAGGAAATTTACATCGGTGATTGAATTTTCACCAGTATTTAGATGATAAGCCTCAGCACAGGCTTATAGCGATGAACCAGTAACTGGAGCCCATCTTCCAATGATTAATAGGGTAAAAATACCAGCAAAATCCTGCAGAACCATCTCCATGGGTGACACTGGCTCCATAGGAAGCTTTTAAGGGAAAATCTATGGTCATTAGGCCTWCTTTTATTACTGATATATAACGCTTGCAGATCATTTCTCACCTGGAGGCTTCAAATCACTTTCAAAAAGCATGATTACAGGAAAGTAGAGGCCCAGGGGAGCATAGCTGACCTTCCAGAAAGGAAATAAGAATTTGGGAATAAGATTCATGTTTCCTGCCTGTCATTCCAATAGTGTGTGGTGGACTCCAGTGATTCCATCACTGAATAATTATCAGTTAAGCCGCACAGTTCAGGAGAGGCTAGATCCAGGAAAAATCCTTTTAGTTAGCAAGGATTGAGTACTTTTTTTAATCACTTGTAACTGCTGTTTGAGTTGATTAAACTGATGCAAATGGAAAGAAACCAATCACAAACCAGGTCAGYTGTTGTTGTGAAAGTGGGATAGTATTGAATGAATGGGTACATCTTTTGGATATGCATAGCAGGGTGATGAAATTACATCTTAGTATGAGATAAGGTGTCTGCTATRTATAAAAGACTTTAATAAAAGAGCATGAATTTTYGGCTTTCTGCAAACTAGCTGACTGYTTTATCTTGTTCAGGATCATAACTGTTAATGAAATAAGAAAACCTAAGAGACAACTYTCTGGTAATGTCCTAAAGAACTTTATAGTTCCAGAAAAGAGCAAAATATTTGAAACTAAACACATTGCTAATTTTTAAAAATTCTGCAAAATAATTTTTAAATTGTGGTATCAATTTTGTTGACGGAGGAGGCTTACAGAGATCTATTTATGTTATACATTTCATGATCTTTGGTTGGTACAAGTGGCTGTTCTTAATTACATTTAAATGCTGTGCAGTTAGGAAAGAATGTGCCTAAAGCTGTATCTCCACATGCAGCACTCATAAGGAGAAAGAATTTCTCACCAAGCTCAAATTCTTTCTTTTCTGCTATTTAGAACACAGGAAATGTAAGATCATCTTCCTTTTATGAATCCAGCAGTGATTACAAAGCTGTAAATAAAAATGCAGTTCTTTCTTGTGATGCCCCTGAGTGAGAAAACCAWAATTAAATAAATAAATGTTTCCCTTACATCTGCAGAAAACCTTTAGGGCTCTATGGAACAGTATATTGTGGGAGTCTCTTGATTTAGCTCAGTTACGCTTGGCTCCCTGGAGGCCCATCATTTTGAAAGAACTGTGGCCTACTTGGCTTGAGAAACCAGGTCAAACTCCCTTTACTTAGAAAAAAAGTAAAAATAAAATATTAATGCYGGAGTTTGTTGCAGTAATCCTAAGCACACAGCTGCAATCAGGAAGGTACAGCCAGAGCCCAGCACACTACAGAATGGTGTTGTTCTGTGTTTGCTCTCAGTGTATCATGGCTGTGTTAGTGAAGATCTGATTTACCCTCTCTCACCAGGAGAGTCACCTCTTTGAGTCCTGCAGGAATTGCTGTGCRTGCTCAGCCTGGGGCTCTGTTACATCCTCAGGACTCCTGGCCAGGGAACCAGCCAAGGCCAGTGCCTGTCCAGTGCAATGTGCCCACAACCTGTGCCACCAACGCCCCAAACTGATTGAAATGATCAGTCAATTTTCTTATCAATGTCTTTTTCATGCCCAGCRCTGGTTTCTTTTTCCCATATTCCTCATTGCTGAAGCTTAGCTGAGTACAGAGGCCTTACGTCATCCTCTACCTRTAATCTCTGCTGTAAGACTGGATGTGACTACACTGGATGTGAGGTTTTAAACTACCTAATCACTGACCTTATTTGCCAATATTTAGAAACTAATATATGATAGACACACATTAGCCTCTAAATTCRGGCAAAGTGAAAAAGAAAAGTGGGCTATTTCCTTTTAATTGAGCACACTAGGAGATAAAAGCAGTATTTTTTCACTGTAAGTGGTCGTAAGTGCAAGTAGTTTTTCTGCAAAATTTCTCAGCGTCAGCTTTGCAGTAGCCAAGACACAGCATTTGCGCTGGATCTGCAAGAAACTGCAATAAATTTGAAAAAATTAATTAAACAATACTGAGACTGCCAGCAGGGGCTAAATTAYGTCATGCTGTAACCTGGGTTTCCTGGAGGTGGGAGACTTCTACTGAAGGAGGGCTGAGCAGCAGAAGAAATTCCTTTTTCTGAGCTGTGCTGCTCACAGGGCCCTTCAAACCTTGGCATTCTGCTCTGTGATGAGACCCTGAATAATGACCTGGGGACACAGAAATGGTGCCAGATAGCCCTCATAATCTCTTTTGTTCAAGGCAGTTTTTCCCCTGCATTAACATGCCAGAGCACTGAGGACTTCATATTTACTATGACTTTTTGTCTTGCCATTTCCCACGGAGCAATGAATTTTGTACTACTGAAAGCTGTGATTATGCAAAACTATGGCCCTTTTTTTTCCCCCTTGCCCCTGGAGGAATATCACTGCTTCTGAAGAAGCGGATTTGCTCTGCAAAGAGAACCCAGCAGGCTTGGTAACTTAAAAATTTGATTGCCAATGAGCAAGTCGTGAGTTGTGTGCACATTTCAACATTTCATTTCAACACAGTGGCTTGGGAATGTTCTCGAGCTAATTAAAACGCACTGAGTAGTCAGCTGGTGGTGCTGAAAGCTGCTTTACAGGTTGGAAATGGGAATTGCAGTGGTTTCCTCCTTATGGTCTGGAATTGTTGGGAAGGAATGTCAGGTGGAGCCTATTCAACGCACAAAGCCTCTCTAATGGGTGCAAAATGGTTTTGGGGTTTTTTATGTCTGAATTCAGACACTGTTAATAATGTAAGAGCAAGGAAAATGTGCTCTTGGGGAGAGGCTGGGCTTTGCAGCTAYGCCAAGGAGCCCACTTAAAAACTAGGCTGACCTTGATTACAGCTGGACAGGCTTGGACTCAAAAAAAGTTGGATTATAGCCATAGAGAAGAGGTATCTCAGAGGTATCTGAAGTTAACCTATATTTAAATAAACACCTTGTGTCTTTCTTTTGCTTTAGAATTTTCCATATTTAAAAAATGTGGAAACCAAACCRTAGCACGGTACCTAAGTCACTCAGATGAATCACGAGAGCAGCCTTTGAAATGACCAAAGGATGCCTGTAGTGTTTGCAGCAGCTGCTGAAGGACACCTGCAGGGCTCTCCTGCTCCATCATAAGCCCTGGTCTAAGCCTTCACACCCRTAGTGGCTTCTTAACTTCAACCCTGAAAGGATTCAAAAAGCACTTGCTGGAGTCCAGCYTCTGTTTCAGCAGTGGGCAGGACTCTTTGGAAGGCAGAAATGGGGCATTTGCATCACTGTCATCCTCCAACCTGGCATAAAAGATGCAGATGAACCACTTGGAGGTGAAGCATCTCTGCATTTAACTACGTTCTCCCTCTGACTRCCTTTTTGCAGCAGTGCAATCTTTTTAAACTTTATCAGTGATTTACTGGAGCGTGACAGAGAGGAAAATGAGGTGTGTTTTTACATTTTGTTCTGCCAAATGAACACACAGTCTCACAGTCACCTACGGAAACTGGAAGGGTGGAAAAGTGAATTTTCCTTTCCTCGCTGCAATTTAAGGAAACTATATGGAAACTATTTTGGTGGATCCGCAATCTGTATCTTATTTAAAATTAAAATTGTCCATTGAATAAATTTCCATTTACTCTAGCAGAGCTCTGGTGATTTACATCAGTTAAGAATCAGCTCATCATTTCCTTTAAAGCTACTTATATCATTCTGTGGTTATGAGCACTCTACAGAGCATTTAGGCTGCATTTTTAAAGAGTAGAAACCCTCAACAAGCTTCCTCTTGCACATACAAGTTTGAAGTGATATTTCACCAAGAAAGTGTGGTTAATTTTCCTCTTCCAGAAATTTTAGTTAGGTTTAGTGTTATTTTAGATATAGTGATATGTTTAATAACATGGAAAATTTTTCTCCTGATGGTCTCTGTGTCAATGTTTGTTCTTTATATTACGTTTTTTTAAAAAAAAAGTATTATGACAAACCATTTTATTTAAACTTATCATGTTAAACATGGCTTTCCTGAAGCTCTGATGTAATATCAATTATTTAATAGGCATGGAGCTTACAACTTAGCTAAAGGTTATMATCTATTATAGATACATCTGCTTGTGTTTTCCTGAAAGCCAAGATTTTTGACCTTTTTGCTACACAAAAGACTAAACTGTTCCTGTGTCTGTACAAACTGATGACACCCTGGTTTTCCTCTAGAGTTTGTACTGCTTGCTTTACATGATCTTGATTTTTTTTTTAAATTGCAGCAGATTTATGCCAGAAAATAAAATACAAACACTGTTGTACTCTCTTGARCATCATCACTGTGATGCAAAACTCTGTATTAAAACCAATTTTGCACACTGTCAGACTGCGCCACAATACACTCCTCAGGACAATGTTCGTGTCAGAGCAATTAAACTTTTCTAGCAAATGAGAGCATTTCCAGTGGGATAGCACTTTCTCAAAGAAACAGATGGCTTTAGGATCTGGCCTCCATGCTCAGGAGAGTGTTTCTCGCTTGGAAATACAGGTTTCAATGAAGTCAATGGGACTTGCATTCCTAAAATATCAAGTTGCTTTTGAAGATGAGTGCTGGTTGGCCAAACCATTTTCATCTGGAGTAACAGTCCCATTAAAAGCATCAGATCTTTTGGCAAATGTATCAGCAAAACCATGACCACATTATTCTTCTGTGGTGATTGATGCCCCCAGACTTGGGATGACACACACCACAGAAATTTGATGCTTAACTTTCCAGATACAAGACTGGACATTGCTGAAGAGTGGTCCAGCAATCCCACAGCTGGCACCAGTCAYCATCAGTGGCCAGAGGGATCAGTCTTCCAAGGGCGTGCATTTATTCTTTTTTAATGGGACAAAGGCTCTTAAATCATTTGATATATATAAGCTTTTTGTCTGGTCCTACCAGAATTACAATTTCAAACAYGTACAGAAGAGTTTTATGTTTGTGATGATAACCCAGAGCTGCTTAATTTTAGTTTTATATTCATTTAGGGGTATTTTTATTCCCAACCCACCCCTCTTTCATAATATGAAGAGGAGTATCTCCACTGGGAAGAAAATTTCCTAAGCTGATGCTCAGTGCTATGATGTCTTGGAGTTRGATTTTGCAGGTGGTCAGCTCAAATGTTTCTCTGGTTTACTCCTAAAGGAACATACAGCCAAGACTTTCTGGGAGACTTCTCCCTGTTACTTCCATACTGAAGAAGGTAGGAAACATAAAGCAGTCCGTTATTTTTAAAGAAAGATTGTTTAAACCAGAATGCCTGGAAGCACCTTAACTCTAGATGACTGGAAATCATTCTCTAAAACCCCTTATTCACTAAGAATCATTTAATTCTTTGAAATTTAGTCCATTTTCAAGTAATTTTCTACAACAAATGGGACCAGCTCAATCTGTTCTTCACATTTTAGTAATTTAAAAGGACATAACTGAATTTTATTTTAATGGTAATTGCAAACTCATGCAGAAAATGTAAATGCACACTTCCCGATTAGCTTGCAGCATAAACCACGGCTTCTATTAATGTATTCCAATTTGTAATTCTTTGCACAGTATGAGATTTGAAAGCTGTGATTAAAATTAATTAGGTTAAGTAAAGTTTATCCCCCCTGAGCACTGCTGTTTGAAGAAAGAAATAGTAAAACACTAGCTACATCTGGCACCGCAGGAGGCTAAAGCATCACAAGGCGTAGCAGCATTGCTTTTTCAGAAGAGTTGCTTATGTTGCTTTTCTTGGCAAACCTTAAGCACAGTGTTTCCTCCTCTAAAAGCTAATTTGGAGCTGTTGAGTTATGCTTTGCCTCTTGTAAATGCTCTGGAGCTACAACATCTGTATGAGCATCTGACAAACCAATTTTTGCATTACAGTGGTTGATGCTAATCTGCRAGTGGCATCATCCCTACCTAGCTTGGCATTAGAGTGCTGCCCCACTGCCATGGGAAAAAAGTCTCACAAATTCAAGAGGCAGCAGAAATGTCCTGAGGCAGCTCCCAAAGCTTCTGCTTGCTGGTGTATTTGGTTGTTCTTGGAAGGGTTTTTGCCAAATCCTTTTTGAATTGTTTTCTTCCAGAAAGGGAGTATTTGCCTAAAAAGGAGCACAAGTGTTGGGAACATTGAGCTTGCTGGGATGGAAAGGCCTTTTTGAAAGAAAAGACAGTCATACCTGGATCCTCCATTCTRGTTCAGGGACAAGGAGACTGGTTGGAAGCACTGTGGAACTCATCTGTGTGCTCCATTCTACGCTCTGAYTTTTGTTACTCCAGAAGTGGCAGCCAGTACCTCAAAATCTGGTCTTTTGCCACTCTCTGTTCCTTCATAAACTAATTGAGCAATTCCTCATCAGGTGAAGCCTTTTGCAATCAGCATGTGTCACAGCCAAACTCCTGTATTAGTTACTGGGTATTGAATATGCTTGACCTAATAACCAGGTTTGTGCCAGAAGCAGGAAGGTATTTTTGGAGACTGATGCCATTGGTGACTCAAGATGAAGCCTTCATGCCTCTCTGATGAAGACAGGCTGTTCCCATCAGGGGAAGGTAAGGGCGCCGTGCCAGATGACAACTCCTAAAAGAGTTTTGCCCTGCCAGACAGTGCTCCCTTTGCCTTCTCTTCCTGACAGATCTCATCATAAACTGTACCAGTGAAGCACTTCCAGTTCCTGTGAGCCATTCTCCCATGCCTGGAGTTCCTCTGTGTTTGTGTTTACCAGGATAMAGCTCAGACATTCAGTCAGACAGGAGAGTGAGGAATGATAGGAGATGCATCCCTGCAGAGGGCTTATCTCACAGCACCTGTGAGGCACCCCAGCAGGGAGCAGTGGGACACACTGGCACAGGGATGTCTCCCAAAATATCCCAACTGGATAAAAATTTTAGAGGAATTAAAACACTCAAATCTTGATCACACAGCAGTGAAGACTGAGAGGACGCTTTCACATAACTATCTCTTTTTCTGCTATGACATCTGATCGGAAAAGAAATGGAAATTAATTTTGCCGTTGATACCCTTGTTCTGGTCCAGTATTAATAAGGACAGCAATAACAAAAGTTGTGGTGTTTTATCAGCCAAACAACTGCAGTCTCTCACATATTTCATTGCCTGGAGTCAGGCACTGTGCAGAAAACTCAATCCTGGTKGATGCCTCAGGCCAAGCTGCCACTCATGATGGAGAAGCCACCACAGGCTGGCACCCAAGGAAAAATTGCTTGTTCCTCTTACTTTGATGTGAGAGYTGAAAAAGAAATGGGAAATCCCATTAAGATCAAAATGCATTACACTTCCTCCCTCACACTAATTTCTAAGCAAGAATTTCTTACTCTCTRTGGTCTCTCTGGACTAGAGGGAAAGACCAGGAAACACACAGATGTGTAAGCCTTTAGCTATGYAGCTGCCCGAGATGGTGAAAGCACTGCCACTGGGGTGGTAAACAAAAGGGACTGGAAAAAAAMCACAACTTTTCAGAACTGTGTAAAGCCACAGGCTCCACAAGGTGATTCATGGTTTCCCAGGCTCACAGGGAAGCTCTGCAATCCCCAGGTCTATCATCCTTTCAACTCAGGCCAGGAAGTTACACCCAGTAATTTTGGTGCAGGCCTGTAATTTACCTGAGCTACTGCTCTGTGCTTTAGCCAGAATGGCAGGGGGAAAGGAGGGAGCCTTGGCACAGCAGGAATTCTGTCCTGAGGAGATGCCAGGGAGCTGTGGGGCCCGTCAGATGTGGTGCCTCTGGGATGGGTGCGGTGACAAGGCAGATCAGGAGGCTGTAGCTGGCTGAGGTCTGTCATGTCCCATGTCCCCTTTGAAGGATGTCCCTCCCACCGGGCACAGAAGGTCTTGTTGCACCCTGCTGTTCTTGGGGCTCCTGTTCTTGGGGCTGCTGTCACAGGGCTGAGACTGGAATGCAGTCAACAGCAAGGAAGAGACTATACATAAACCAAAACCCACTTGACTTGCTGGGGACAAAGTTCTACTTCCATTTTTTAATCCCCCTCYTCCCAGCTGTCCCTTCACCCTCCTTTAGCTCTGTTCTCAGCACAGCACTGATACCATGACCACTCTTCTCTTCCTGCCCTTCTGCTCCTCACCCCCACTGCAACTAACACAGTTAGTGTTTGGGTTTGCTGGTTTGTTGGAAAAGTCCAAGAGGAGGGGAAGGAAAAGATGTGGTCACTACAGAAAAATTAAATAAACAGGACATGATGGCTTGCAGTACTGGCAGTGTGTAGGTAAGTGGGACTGGAAAAAATACATGATGGTGGATAACAATGGGAAAAGGAGAAGCATTGCATTTACATGGGCTTCAGCAGCTGTGAAAGATTTGTAGAAGTGCAAAAAGCGAAAGCTATCATGGTAAGAGAGATATCTGCTCCCTAGCACTCCTTCACCCTTTCATTTCACAGAGTATGAGAATGGCCAGGCTGAGCCATTGCAAAGGTCTCCCAGCCCTTCCAKCCTGTCTTTGATGGATGCTTAGAGAAACAGCACATAGATGATGAGCTCTTTCAGCTGGCAAAATGTCCTGGGCCCGTGTGAACAGTTTGTACTTCTCTTGAGCTGGAGGTTGCAACATAAATCACCGCGTTCCATATGATCCTCTGTAGCTGCCRAAGTACAAAACGAAACCAACTGCGAAGCGTCTTGAAAACTGAGATCTTCCCATTCAACACTTACTCTAGAGGGCTCCCTTTTGCCATGCACCTAAGGGAGATGGCATGTCATCAASAATTAGGTAGAAAAGGCTTGTGAGAATAACTTTCCCATTTCTCCATAATGCGATATTGTTCCAACAATTACAATTCTAGGTCTCCTTCTGTGAGGAGAATCCCCGTGCAGAGCTGGCTTTACAAAGCTGAGGTCATGAGCTCCTGAGATGACCACTAATAACCTGCTGCCTCATCCAGTGCTCTTACATGGGCTTCTGCTGTGAGCACCTGAAAATTTTGGGAGTTGTTGTCTTTCTGGGGTTTTTTGCTTAATGCCTGAGCTGTGTGTTCTGAGGAAAAGACGATCGTCCTGATAAGAGATCTGAAGAAAGGACGTGATCAGCTGCCACACAGTAGCGGCATAAACTCTCACTGACCTGCATGATGTCATGGTCCCAAAGCACCCGAGTGGAGAGGTTACTCTGCATATGGGACTTTGCATAAGGAGAGGTTAATATGTTTCTGCTGGCCTGGCAAAAATTCATAACAAATCTGCAATTCTGCTTCAAAGATCGCCATAAACAATTCAGTGCTCTCGTTAATGTCTACACCCTGCAAATGTTTAAACCACAAGAAACCACAAACCGCAAGAAACCTGCGAACTGAATAAACAGCTGCTGCTCCAGCCTCCAAATCAAATTTACAATATTCTGCTAATAGACTGGCATTTGCATTGCAAAAGCAGATTTCATATTGCCAATATCTATGTCACAATTAAAGTATAGCTGAGCTTTTAGGTGATTAAATGAATTCATGATAATATACTCTAGAAAATTATGGCTTCCATTAAAAAAAAGAGAGGAAGCTCTAAAATGTCAAAAGATAAAGTGGCACAGGATGTGGATGTATTAACATCTCAGGTAAATGGGACTCATTAGCTACAATATTTCATACATTACAATGTAAGGTATGCACATAAGGAAAAGCTCCCTTGGGCTTTTGCAGTGCATGAGCTCTCTGGGTTTTCCACAGTGTTGTTGCCTGAATTGTTTTAACACAGCAGCTCTGTGTGTAATTCTATCTGTCCTCACGCTGAAGAAAACATTCCCCTCAGTGCTCTTGTCCTTGGACTTCATGGCTGCACACAGAGTGAGCAAAGGGGAGCTCCCATCGAGGGCACATCCACACCCAGAGTGTCCAGGGGGAATGCCTGGGGAGCAGAGCASGGATGAGGGGATCCTCCCCTCACCTCACAGTTACCTGGGAATATCTGAAGAAAGAATGAAGGGAATGAATGAAGCTCCTTGGTGGATCTTTCTGATGTGGGTTAATCCCAGCACTTCCCCAAACCTGTGACACYTTTTTGATGTCAAGGAAGGGCAGGTCTCATGGGAGCTGCACAGCCATGCCAGTACAGCCCTTGTTTGCTGAGAGGAAAGGAGCAGAAAGCTATTCAGGGAGGAATTGTTTCATCTTCTGGCTGATGAGTGAGTCATTCTTCATAACAGCTTTGATCAGGCTGATTACAGATACCTCAGTAAATAAAATGGGCCCRAGACTGCTTTGAGAGTCCAGCACCCACCCTCTCACAGCACAGGTAACCTCATCCAGCTGCTGGGAGTATTCCTGTGGAACACCCCAGCACTGAGGAGGGAGTGCCAGTGKGCCAAGACCTTGCTAATTGACCACACAGACCACAACTGCCACTGCTCAGGCCCTGCTCCTGGGCATGGCTGSTGTGTCTGACATTCACAGGAGAAGAGCTGGTAACCCAGGATACCTGTGTTAGTCAAAGCTGTGCTGRTGTAGAGGGAAGAGGGGGTCCAACAGAAGAGATGGCAGGTCACAGCAGAGCTCACTGGTTCCCTTAGCAAAACTCGCTGAGCCCTGCAGAAAGGGACAGCAGGAAATGCCACGGGGAAAGAGTTCAGCAGGAGCTGAAATCGCTGGTGCAGGTCTCAGTGAAGGTGGAGAGAGCAGCTAGTGCAAAGATGGGTGGAAGAGAAGAGGAACCTCCACTGGGAACACTGGGAAAACTCAGCACCATCCTAAAGTTCCTATCGGTGATGTCCACAGCACATGAAAGAGACAAAAACAGCTGGGAAGCAAGCTGAGGGGAGAGTAAAGAAATGCCAGGAGCTGTGAGCAGTGAGGAGCTGTCAGGCTGGAGGTCTGAGGAGAGCTGGGGTGACAGGAGCAGGGGGTCACTGGTGAAACCCTGAGAAGGGTCAGGGGAAGGCTGCCCTGGAAGCAAGGCCAGCAGAGAGCCAAGGGGACAGGCAGGAGTGTGTCCCCTCTGTGTCAGGGGCTGCAGATGGAGGACAAGAGCAGGAGGAAGGCAGCAGGGCCGCAGGCGTGCGCTCTTACTGACCTCCCTCTTTCTTCTTGCTGTCTCCTGGGAAGATTTCTTCCACCCCTGTAGTCTCTTGAAGGCATTTACTGGGCCATTTTATCAGCAGCCTGGCTGTCAGTGTCCCCCTTAGGGTGTTCACTAGCAGCARAAGGCACAGCCCATCTCTCACCAAATGCCCTGACCCTGTCTCGCTGGGTGCACACCAGGCAGCACGAGGAAGGGCCCTGGCTCATATGCCCTTTATTAAACCTGTCCATGTGGATTTCCCTTTCCTGACGTTAAAAGTTCACATGAAATAGGAACTTGGATCTGAGCTCCCTCCTTTCATCAACTTGAACCACCCTAAATATTTTCCTTTTCACAGTTGTCTTCTGCAATTCTGAAATAAAATGATCTGAGTCACCTTTTTTCCTAAGGCTCTCTAACTCAATCTTCACTCTGATGTCTGGGACTCCCCTGACTTCAGTGCTGATCTTTGCATTGKACCAGACAATATTCTAATAAAAAATGTCAGCACAAGAAAAATACTGTAARGTCAGTCTTGGACACAAAGGTTGGTGCTGCAAACAGCTCTACCCTCGCAGCCGTCTTGGGGTGAACTCCATAAGCACAACAACCACTAGGTGCCACTATAAGCATGGCTTTATATTTAGAAATTAGATTTAAAAAAAAAACCAACAAGAAACCAACAAAGTGAACCGTCAAGGTTTGCCTAATTGGAAAACAGTCCTTTCAGTTGAGGTGCATTTCCTTTTACAGGCCAGCTTTGCTTTAGAATTGCCATTTTTCTGGGCAAACTTTCTGTTGCCTGTCTCCATCATGATCACCATCCTCACACACAACACATCAAAATGCACACGTGTGTRAATGTGAGTACCTCTATGTGTTTTGCCCTTCCTGGGCCACCCTCCACAGGAACAGTTGAAGCAGAAATTACCTTTGACATTCTCTCATCTTTCAAAAGCACTTTTCTGGTTTCTGAGAGAGTCAGGGAGATATTCTGTGCCACCTCGGGCAGAGGAGTGTACTGCAATGTCAGCAATGTGCTTTGCTGCGTGTCACCCTCAGCCCCACTCTCCTGCRCACGCTGACCCCATTTCTTACGGGACACGGAAGGACCGTGGACTAATGGGCTTTSACCCTCATGGCCCTAAGAGCTCTGCCCACTGCAAAATTGGGAATGGCTCAGGATCCTCCAGGTGAAGGAGCCTTCAGACTGTGAAGAGCAGCACATCTGCAGAGAGGACAGGAGAGCTGGGACACACAGGCACCATGCCAAGACCCCATCACATCCCAGCCATTCCACATTGTCATCCCCTCCAGCACCGTGCAGTGCTGCAGGAGAGGAGCAGCCTTATCCCAGGCTATGCTTCTCTCCACAAAAAGAGGACTTTTCTGCACCTCAGGGGCCTCATGCTCCCCAGACACCAAGCACACGCCCTCGCAGAGGGAAGCAGAGGCCACCCAGCCGCCCTCCACCGCTGAGCATCACCCAACGCGCCGCGAGCAGGACACACACACGGTTTGATAAACCTCTCCCTCCGCCAGGGAGCCAGTGAAAACAACCCCACTGGGGAAGGAGAAAGGCTGGGTGGGAGAAAGGCCCCACACAGCCACAAGTGAGCCAACCCCAAACCCTGCTCGCCCGCAGCAGCAGCAGCCACGGCGCTCATCTCCAGCGTGGCTCAGGCGGGAGCGTGCGAATGTGGGTCACGGATGGCCCGGGCCAAGATACCCCTCAAAGGGATCCTGAGCAAAGGGGGTTTTTCTTCTTTGTTGCCAGTGTCGCAAACTGGAGCCTGAAAATTAAGCAATTATTTCTCAGCCTCAGTTAGTCATCTAAGAGACGTCTATTTTAAGGCTAGGCGAACCTATTGTAGATGTGGAAGTGTCCACCATAATAGGTGGATAAATGAATGTAGATAATGGGAAAAATGTTTCCTCTTTTAGATTTCATCACAGTTTCAGATGTTCCCTGTTTACAGTTGAAAAGCCAAATGGAAACTCCTGCTACTCACTGACAACCCACATCAGGTTTTAGAGCTGTTTTTGAAAAGCAGAATGGGTGTTTGGCCAAGAACTGGTAGTAAGCACCAAAGATTTTGATGGGTTTTACCACTCAGTAACTATTTTATCTGAATGCAGAGGAGGTCTGTGGGATTTAGGAGGAAATATACCATCCTAAATGGTGGTGCACTTCTGTTTTGTTACCGTGTTTGAGTTAACATAAAAAGAATGGTTTTCTTCTGATAATTTTCTAGTTATTTTTAAAAMGGAGATCTTAAAAATCTTAAAAATGAGGCACTTAGAAAGTTTTGTCTTCTATTTTTACCTGCACAATTGAATACCTTAAATCCAGAGCTTTTTCCCAAAGGATATTAATAAAAACTGACAAATGCAAAAATGGATAGGGAGAACACCAGAGATGGGCACTTGTTGGGCAGAGTTGCAAAAAAAAAAAAAAAGGAGAAGAAATACCAATTCTCATGTGAGTCCTCCCCTTTGGGGCGGTTGCAGACACCAGCAATCCTCATCACGTTTACAGTGGCGTTGGTTGTCTGCTTTATCCCCTAGAGATGTGCCTGCAAGAAGTCCCAAACCTTCCCAAACCATTTGCAAATGCTTCTAAGTGRAGCAACTATCTATTAAAGCAATGAAAACTAAGTTTCTTTCCCATGCACTCCTGGGATACTCTGTTTTGGCTCATATTCAGGAAGGCAATTAAATATGTGCTAACTCCATGCTCATGAATAGTCACATTGAAATTTAAAGAATTACACATGCCTAAGTGCTTTCTTGAATGAAGCCCAAAGTTTGTATCCCAAAGAGAGCTGGAAGCACTGTGGCTGAAAGCAACACACTGCTCTGAAGGCCGTGTCAAGGGAGCCACAACTCAGCAGACGCTCCCAGGAGGGTGCGGGGAGTAAAGGAAGGGAGTCCAGATTTATGGATGTTGCAAAAGAGAACTCTCCATTTTCCATTTGTAGTCACTGCCCTGCCGCTCGTGAGGAAAGCATATAGTGTGTTTTTCTTCCATTCCCTCCTTCTCCTTCCCCAACCTGATAGAATTTAAGTAATACCTGACACTYACCATTTTGCAAAGTTCACCTATARGATCCATCCAGTCSCCAGCCTCGATGCTGTGGAGCATAWATGAGGAGGATACAAAGAGACCCAGGGAAATATCTGCTAACAAGGCACAGGAAATTGGTTGGACTGTTACTACCTCTATGTCCTTAGCAAAGACARGTGACCCTCTTTCTCATTTTCCCCAGCTAATGATAATAATTTCCCAGGAATACAAAGTTCAATTCCTCCAGGACAATTTATTTGCTGCAATCTGTTTGCGCATCAGTATTTGTAGTGTCCTGTCTCGGAAGCAGAGCTTCTGTCAGTCAAAACAGAGAATCCTTCCTCACTGGCTGCTATGAGACACAGTAGTTTACAGTCTCTTCTGCCAAATGATCTCCACCGTGAAGGCTGCATTGCCAGGTAAGTGCCAGCCCCAAACCTGCTGATGCAGCCCAGCAGGCTGTGTGTGCTTGGGCTGGGCTGAATTGGTCAATAACCTGAGAGAAAAGGGYTTTGCTGGGTATCAAATGTATCCCGACAGTATTACTAAGCGGTTTTCAGTCACTTCACTTTTTGCTGGATGGTCTGATACCTCCTGCTTTGTGCAAAACGCAGCAGAATGTCGCTTAGTACAAAAGATCGGGGGTTTTTTTTCCCCTGCCAAGTCACTGTGGACACACTCTACCAGGAGCTGATGAATGATAATGTCACTGTGAAGGGACACCTGGTGACAGCTGATAATTCACGTATCATTCAGCTGGCAGCTTCTCAGGGAAGAGTCACTGCAATCAGCACACCACCTCCACAGGTGCCAGTGGCTGCTCACCTGAACGCCTCACATTTCTTGTGTGGCCTCAGACAATGCACCCAGGCTCCCACCACATTCCTTCTCTCCATTCCTTTTTGTCCTTTCCCTCTGCAATCTCCACTACCTCTGRCTCACTGGGAGAAGGCCCAGTGCCRCCAGGCCCTGCTCTTTTGTGSAGATGGTCCAGGCTGTGCAGAAGAAGAGGTAATGCAGGGAAATATGAGGTCTCAGACAAACCATTCTCTTCAGCTCTTCCAGCTGCTGCCCTCGATTTGCCAGTTTTAAGTCAAGATGCAAAGTCATAAGAGAAAAAGAAACATAACCTTAATTTTTAAAATAGTTTTGAACAGTCATGTATCATATCACTGATAACTTTTCTGTTTGGTATTTACCCTTTTTCAATGCAAAGACTGTGGTTCTCTGTTAGGCAGAAACATGTTTAGTRGAGTGACTTTTGGTTTCAATTTAGCTGATGGGTGTGAAAAAAGAGCACTTTCTTCATTTGGACTCATTCATTCACAGTTAAGAAATCAGTTGGGAGTGGAAGAAGCAGCAAAGCTCATTTCCTCTTCCAGCCTGTGACTAGAAGCAGGTGGGCAAGGTCAAGGCGTGCTCATTTTAGAAACATAAAGGATGTGGGTGAGACTTTCCAAACTGCAGYTCAAGCAGGTACTGTTCCCTCTTCACAAAACTGCCACTGATTTCCAGTGAGATGCTTTGGAGAATGCCATGGAGATGCCTCATCTCCACMTTTAAGAATTTATATTTAAATATCTAGTTCACAGTGACCGGTAGCAGCCTGTCCATTAAGCACAGTTACTACTTCCCTTATTTAATACATCCATCAGAGGCAGGTACAGAACTTGTTTTGATGCCTTGCCTATTCAACATTCCCCACAAAACACCAGGCACATTTGAAGCAGTTGGGGCTTTGTTTATTAATAGAAAACGTTGGTTAAATGTCTGATTTGTGTACTTTCTACCGATTTTCCACTCCCACCCATCAACCCCTTGACACTAATAATGGAAAAATTAGTTCTAAGAAATGCTGCATTTTACCTTTTACTGATACAACACTGGCGTGTCTGCACGTACAGTCTCGCTCATGATCAGAGAAGTTTGATATTTCTCCTGCTCAATCACCTGGTCCCGTGCCTGAGCATCAGAAACACTGACAGCCACTGCAGCAAGTAAATATTCATGCCCTTTATGACCTATCTCTCCAGAGTGGATCACCACTCTCCAAAGGCTTTTTTTTTTTTTTTTTTTTTTTTTTTTTTTTTTTTTTTTTTTTTTTTTTTTTTTTTTTTTTTTTTTTTGTCAAGGCAAGAATAAAACTAATTTCCTGGAAACCTGTGCAAAAGCAGACCTCAGGTGGTGTTCTGGTACCAAATCTAAAAATACTGCAAATGTTTTCTGGAGACTTTGCTGAGCTATGACTTGTCCTTTTTCTGAAGTTCCCAAATTATTACCTGATCTGTAACCTAAAACTGGTTTCCRTGAGAAATACTTTCAGTTTGGTTTCTCGTTGAGGTCTGAAAATAGTGGTCTGGCACAAACGTCCTGTCCGTGTTACCAACCACAATTTTTATATATAGCAAGCACTCCTGTGAAATAGATTGATTACAGTTAGCCAACAAGAATTACTTCTACCAGACAGTGAGATCACCTTGTGAGTGTGSAGACTGTTTACAAGGAGGTTGCTGTTTTAAGCTTGTTTGAGGTGTGCCCACAAGTCTGTTTATTCTCACGTATCTCATGTGGTCAGGGTGGTGGTGCTGGAGATTTTCATTGCTGAGCAATTTCTTTTAGTTTATTAAATTAATTTCGTTTCAAATGGAGTACTGGGTTTTCGTTTGTGGTGCTGCTTTTCCTGTTACTGTTGTTGTGGTTTACCGTCCATGCTGGGGTGTTCAAAAACTGCTCTTCAAACTTCACCAAACTTGTTTTGTGATTTGTGTTTTTGCAGTTCTGAGCATTTCTTACTCTCAGGACGCTGAGCATGGGCTGGGACTCCGTGTGAGAGGAATCACAGTGCATACAGTGCTGGGACAGCACTGGAGGTTTGTGGCTTCAGCCAGACCCATTTCAAGTCTTTGTTGGCCAGGAAGTGAGAGGATGCAGAGATCCATCCAGACAGGGTTTACAGCAGCAGGAAGCCCTCCTTCAACATACAGATGTTGTTAAGGAGTTGCATTTCCAGATTGGCTTCTTCTCCATATCCAGTTGTGCATTTTAATTGCTAAAGTAACTCACGGAGAAAACAAATAAATATATAAGGAGAGATAGCAGAGTCTTTCCCAGGCTTAAGCAACGATTTAGGGGATGATGTTAGGCAAGTTTTGGTACTAATTTTCCTATTTGTAAGATAGAGATCTTAAGATTAATCACAGTGGGCCAGTCCCTCAAGGATGTCATGAAGGTTACCTCCTATTAGAAAGTATTCTGAGCTAATCAAAGGAAAGGTTCTACCCACACGAACATAGTGGGAGGCTTGGCATTTCTCTGCTCAGCTACAGTGACGACATTTGAGATCGTGACTCCAGTTCCCAAACATGAGCAATACGGGATTTCAGCTGGGGAGGTAGGAGTGAAACAGTGCAAGGACACATCAGGGAAGGGATAACTGAGGGCACCATCTGCTCAGACCCTCAATGGCCAGCAGAGCAGGACCTCTGCATTTTCCAGTGCATATTTACACCAGTGTAAATATTTCCTTAGGCTTCAGGAAGGTGCAGTTTAAACTGCACAGGAAGCGCAGAAAACAGAAAGATATCCCCCTTTCCTCTGACAGCAGATCTGCTGCCAAAGCCTTTTGCTTGGCAAGGGCCATATACCTGACRAAGTCTGCTCAGAAGGTATTTGCAATCATAAAAATGTCTGCTTGAATAACATCACCTGGAGACTGGGTCTGAGCCTCGCTCAGCAATGCRTGGCTGCTTCTGCAGGAGCCTCTCCAGCGAAGTGTGCGCCGTGGGGTCACAGGARCTGCAGGAAAGCTGCTGCAAAACAGCTGCAAATGCCCCCAGCTGTGCCCTCTTCCTTACCATCATCTCATGTCTCCTGCAGCAGTCCTCTCTGCTCCCAGCTCTGTGTCATGCCATAACCCCATGAGACCCACAAGGGTCCCTTCACCACCACTCATCCCAAGCCCATTTATTTCTCGCTTGCTTTAAGATGGACTCTTCTTGCACAGCCCCCCAACTTTTACCACCACATCAGCTTCTTCACACCCCAGACACATCCCAGTCAGTGTTCCAGCATTCTCCCACTCCTAGAGACCATTACAAACAGATGAGTAACTCCCAAACTGACTTTTCATTTGTTTTTAATAGAGATGGTGAGTTCCCTGTGAGATAACTTTTGTGTGCGTCATCATCTACTCCATCATTATTTCCAGTATGCAAAAGCCTTTAAGGCTCTTTGCTTTATGCCAAAATAATTTTGCCATTCAGCAAAGGGAGGCAGAACCCTGTCAGTTTTCTCAGTAGAAATTTGGTGCAAAATAAAGATTGGAAACCACCAGCATAACCAGTTCATAATCCCGTGGTAGTCTGCAATATGTCCCAGTGCTCAGTGGTGCTTATCATTAGAAAATGTCTCTGATAGCTAAAATAAATCTTCCTTGCTGCACATAAAGCTTTCTACGTGTTGTGCTATTGCCACTAGATATGGAAAACATTTTATCACAGTCTCTGTAGCAGCTACATGTTACATATTTGAAGACTGTTTCCCTCTCTTTTCCAGGGTAGATGCGGTCTCATTTTTCAATTTTTCCCCCKAGTTCACATTTACTAGACCTCTAATCACTCTTGTTGGTTCTGTCTGAGCTTTCTCCAGCATGTTAGTAGGGCAGCTAAATATATCACTGCTCTTCTTTGAGATTCAAATCGGCCTTTATGTTATGAATTATCCCCAGAGCTCCCACAGGCTTGGTTACCAGCCTATTCACCTAAATCCTTTGTTAAACCACCACTTTCTAGGATAAAGCCCCTATTCCTGTAGGTAAGCTGCCTTTATTTATCCCTAGCTTCACGGTCTTTCATTTGGCTGTCAAAACGTGTACTGTTTAACTGACCTTCCTTTAACGAGTAATCCAGATCAATTTTTCTAGCTGATCTACCCCTAATGCTTTTTCACCAGTTTTTTGTTATCTCCAGATCTTCCACCAGGGCCAGAAAGGAAACCTGTGGGACCCCGCAAGGAAAAACCTCCAGGCTGACAAACTCACATTTACAGGCAACATTTAATCTGTTCAGGATGGGCTCTTTTGACTTTGCAGATCTCATTTATTTTCACAGCACCGTGCGCAGTGAAATCACATCTTACAAAACCCTAAACGTGTTGTGTCATCGCATTCAGCCTTACCAAACCTGAGATCTGCCCAGGAAGCAATAGCAAACCTGCTATCTGGAAGGAACCTACAGCTTTCCTAGGGAGTGGCAAAGAGTTTGAAAAACAAAGGCTGGTGCGTTGCTTGGAAAAGAAAGAGAAATGTAAAGGCAGGAAAACCATCAGACATAGGAGGAGCGTATCTGTACTCATTTCATAAAGATATGAATTAAGTACTGGAACTGACTATCTAAATTGATTGCRTCTGGTAAGCATTAACTGAGTACACATTTCTGAACTGTTTGCTGCTTTTTTGATCCCACTGGGTAGCCAGCTTCTGATATTTCCACTGAACCGTGTTTAATCATGTTTAGCAATATTTTAGTGATAAGTGATAGCTCCACTTCCAGCCTTTGATGCATATGATTATATTACCCCCTTCTTCAGTGAATGCAAAACCCACTGGTAACTGGCACTATTGACGTCTGAGGAAGTCAGGGCTGTTATTGTTTCAGCGTTCAGCGTGCTGCCGCTGCGCCRCTTTGATCCGTGGCCTTACGTGGCTTTTTAAAGCGGAGGAGGGTGGAGGGAGAAGGGTTACTGGGCTTGTAAACATTTCTATTACATCAGATTAGTTTCCCTGCCATGCACAATCTGCTGGTGTGACTCAGACTTTCACATTTTAAAAAGTCAGTTATGTCTACCGGGACTACAACCGTTCTGAGAAATTCTAGATAAATGTGAATTAGTTTTATTCTTATCTTATTACACAATGTACAATTGTACAAAAAAAATGCCCTTTTGTTGACTTTTAGTGCAGATGTGCAACCACTGGCAGATAATGAGAACAGCATGTTCCCTGTCTCACCAGCTCCTTTATTCTTTGGCTGAGAGTCTTAACCCAGGTTTAGGAYTAATCCATGTTCATTCACGGTGTTCTCAGCTGCTCTCCACCCACCTCTCAACTTCTCTTTTTTTTCTCACTGCAACTGCACCACGGTGACCTGAGGTAGAAGCCACTAAATAGCTGGAGTCATGTTTCTCAGAGCAGATCATTCAACCACTTTTACCCTGGGAAATAGGGCATGCTTTTTCACAGTTATAAGATCTGGGCAAGACAATTTTTTTTCCCTTGATTTGGTTTAGGGCACTGCCAGTAGCATGAGAAAAGTGATAATCATTACCAGCACAAATATTAATGTCTTGTACAAAATAATCTGGGGCACCACGTATAAAATTTTCCCTTCAGGACTTTCTGGGCTGGATTTTTGAACACTCCACTTCATGAGAGTCCAAGGCTGCAATTGCTTTGTTATTTCCCACAGATTTTACTGCCAAATGTTTCCACAGTTGTCTGCTATTCAAGTAATGTCTTAYTAAAGTGGTGGTAATTTTCGTTGTGTTAGGGAAGGAGCAGAGTTCTTGGGTTGTTTGCAGAAATCTTCAGCAATGGCAGTGATTTCTTCAACGTTTGGGCAAACCAAAGAAAGGTTTTCTTTCTGGATGACCTACCTGCCTGCCTCACAAAAGCACATCACCCTTTCTAATTTTGCCAGCAGTAGTAAATAGGACCAATTCATTAACCCCAGACAGAGGAAAAAAATGCACCACATCCTTGAAGAAAACATGGTGATGATTTGAAGGCAGACCCCAAATACTCCCCAGGGTCCYGCAATGCATCTATGCAGCTCTGCAGCACAGAGAGCAAAACATGATGTCTTTTTGGCAAAGACAGTGAGTGAGAAAAAAACATTCAGGAGATGATTGTGAATGATCCATTCCAGTCCTTAACACAGTGGACAGAACGTCATTCTGTAATTGCTACTAAGCAAAGAAGCCACTAAAAACCATACAAGGAAACCATTCAAGATGCTCACGGGATCATCACCGTGGTGGGGAGCAGCTCCGAGGTATCTGCTGGGGTCACACGTGAAAAACCATTGCCACACACACTAGGGTCTCACATGGGGATGGGAACCAGGACTGGAGCACAAACCAAGCGAGAAACCTTCATTGTCCAACCTCCCTGACCGAGTTTCTTGGTCTGTCTTTCTGCACCTGCATTGAATCCCACACTCACAGCCAGTTTTGAATGCCACGGACCAGAGGGCTGTGGGACAGGCCAGGAAGATTTTATCACTCACAGGAGTGTGCCAGTGCAAGATAGAAACCAAAAGATGCTCTATTTGTGGAAAAGCGTTTTCTTTTTAACCAGCCTGTATTTGGCAGGGTTTTTACTGAAACAACAGCCTCCCCCAGGGCAGGTAAATGTGGCTGTGGTAGCAGCCGGCACTCCCCGGGGCCTTCCTGCATCTAGGATACAATTAGATACATTTGTCTGCAAATGCTTTAAATATTTCAGCTGGTATGCCATTAAGGAATAAGAAAGGGTTTTATGTGAAGAGCAACTCAGAGCACTGCAAGGCAGCCAATATCACAGACAAGGCATAAGAATGATTTGGGATAGATAATGGTTGTGAGTAATGTTATAAATGATCTCATAGACTTTTTATTTTTTTTTCTTCTGTGAAGTAAATGACCTTCATTCTCCCACTTAGGGAGATGTGTGGCCATTACAGTGTGAAAAATGTTTCTCTCAGTCAGGACCACTCAGTACATTTTTACTGAGGTCCATTGGATAATTTTAATGACGTCTGCTCATTTTCACTCAGCTCTTTCTTGTGGCCTTGCCAAGACACAGCACTGGCAGCAAGAAACAAGGGTTCTCTCACAGGGATGAAGGAGGTTTCACACATCTGGGTCTTCTCTGGTGTCTGAAACATTACTTATGCACCTTTGCCTTTTCAACCCCAGAGTCAGTGCTAGTGCTCTTATTGACAGCAGCAGGAAGATTTACTCATATTGCAGCTAAATTTGTAATAGTCCATGAGAACCACATGATGAGACACTGCAYCCCTGTAACAACAAACAAAATATCTGCCTTTCGAAGATCTGATGTGAACACAACAGGCACGTGAGGATGCAGACAGAGGCAGTTTTCTGTGAGCAGGAGCCCAGAGAAAAGAGTGTGTGACCCACAGCACCATGATGCTACCAAGTGTGTTATCAGGGGACACCACACAGGGCCAGCAGTTGACTCAGGTTTTCTCCTCACCTTTCTAGGCTGTGTCTTGCAGGTGCCACATCCTTCACCCCATCACTGCACACACAGTCGCAAAGCCAAAATGGGGAAGTTCTAATTTGAGACAAGTCCAGAGGCAGGGCTGCCCCAAGATCCTGTTCTTAGTCTCTTTCTCTGTTAAGGCCATGACAAATMAGCTCCATGTGGAAAAGAATCCCACCCAGGACCCACTGAAAATATTTCCCTTCCTCCTTTCTGTGTCTGTGGCAAGTGTAAGTGAAGTGAAGAGAAAAAAAAATATACTTTCATTATGCCTTTGCTTTCACAAGATACTTGCCCAGGAGATCATGTGAAAAGAACCCTTGTGCCCTGCTCAGGTTTTATTATTCTGGATGCTTAGTAATGGGTGAATAGCCTGCAAAAGCCTTATACTCTTTTTATAAGTTTAAGCATAACAATACAATACAATACGATACATAATTTGTAATCATGTATTCAAAATTGTTAGACATCGTTGCTAAAAGTCCAACTGAGACATCTCTAGGAAGAGCAAAACACCCACAAAAATATTTCTATGGTATAAATTATTCAAATCCTTATTAATCTCACCCATTCTACCAGTCAAAGCCTATCTGAAGGATTCCTGCACGGAATAGGATTCAGCACACATGGCAACAATTGTGCGACTTCTTTTGATTCCCAAATTGCTATATTTACCACAAAAACTTTGTTTCAATCAGAGTCCCCTCGCAAATGTGCTTCAACTTAAAATGTCAGTTAAAACGCTYCATCAAAACCTGAAGCCCTGCCTCCTTTTTCATTCAGAATTTGTTCTGGCAAAATTCCCCTYGAGTCAAGCAGAGACACCACCACTCTGGACAAAAGCTTCACAGTTTGACTCAATAAACTTGTCATCTTCACATAAAGAAATGGATAAAGATGCAAACAAGCCACTGTGCTGATATGTCACGTAGCTTTTAGGCAGGGCACTTTGTTCAGCCTCTGGGCCACCAGAGCAATGCTGGCAGTGATYGGTGCTGCTGGCTTTAAACCTTTAGTCACAGCAGTGCTTCTCAGATCGCTCTGCCACCGGCAGCTTGGTGGCCACACAGCAGCAGATGACAGCCCAGGTCAAGCTTGCAAGCTCTRATGCATTTCTGGGGCTCACACCGACTCTCAGGTTTCCTTCCCGGCCCCATCTCATGGCAGAGTGGGAGCACATTCAGATTCGTCCACCCCGAGCCCTGGAAACCTGCCAGCGATAACCCCACACGYCCCCATCACTGTTTATGACCTTTCTGCCAGAACACAACAATTGCTCCCAAGGCTTTCTCTCCTTTCTGCAGATAAGGTGTGACAGCACTGGAATAWGGGCTGGTGGCTGACACCTGGCAAGGGTGGCCCTGGTGTCAGACTGTGAGAAGTAATTAAGGCACGGGCAGATGACTCTGATATGGTGCAGCCTGACTGGTTGTGTGCCGAGACCTCATGTTAGAACAGCGAATTATCCCATCACATTTCCAGGGACAGTGGATGGTGCATATTGGAGTACACTCCATGCTACATTGAGCAGAATATTTCTTTCAAGTTTACCAGTGTTTTTCAGAACCCATAGACCAAAATATTTCATGTAGCTTGTTTACCTTATTCTCGACATCATCGAATATTGGTCCCTAAAATTTACAGGCTTTTAGGGTAAAAGATTGCCTGGATTTGAGAGAGATGTCATTGCGCAATAAAACGTTCATRTTTAGAGTTGAAAAGGAAAATGATTTAGTGGAATATTGATTTTATAAGGAGAGGGGGAATTACAATTGGTGATTGGAGTTAGTCCAGCTAGAAATGAGTCAAAGCAAATGAGAAGATTCATGCACTTACGTTCGGAACTTAGTTTCCCTTACTTAGATAATTGCWTCTCTGTCATTGTAGAAAACCTTACAAATGCAAATGCAATGTCTCTGTGAGATGGGGAAAGGTTCTTATCTTCCATTATGCTCACAACCGGGGCCCAGAACGTTCAGGCAATACCCACAGGGTTTGTTGAGGATCCTCTTGAAGGCTGCCACCATAGTCCAAGCTGTTAGGGCACCCCCACTGCCATCAGATCAGGGATATTGTTGACCATACAACCCACCCCAAAGGGTCATTCTCCCACTACCCCCATAGCTGACCCATTTACATCCTCTGATCCCAATCCCTGGAAGTATAGACATGTTAGGTATCCAAATCCCTGCAGGCTTCAACTTCCCTGACCRTGGTGCTGTGATAGACTGATATGGGTGAGCAGAAAGGCAACTTCTGGAAAAGGTGTGTGATATCATCACTCATGCTGTGATCAAACACAGAGAGCCCCAGGCAGACTACTCTCCTCTACAGCAGGAGCTCTGAAAATTTCTAGAGGCTCTTTCCACCAATCTCAGACCTGTCAAGCTCAGGGCTCCAGCCATGACCCTCATTTCTTTTTGCAGAGAAAAAGAGAACACGGAAAACAGTGTATGAACTAAGAGTTTGCCCAAAGCCCTAAATCAAAATAATAAGCAGATGTAGAGTGCAAGATAATTTTGCAATTGTCAAAAGCAAACTCTTCTGTTCTCCAATGTAAGAAAATTATAATGGTTTCCTGCAGAGAGGTTACTGCCATGGGGCCCCAAAACAGTCCACATTTAATAGCTTTGCACCATTAATGACTAAAAATAACACTAAACTTTTACAGAAGTTCCAGACTTCCTCACTGAGGAATCCACAGATAATAGAGGTATTTTCRTATCACTTTTTTTTTCCTTTGGGCCAGCTCAGATAAAGCACAGACCACACACTGAAAGAYTGGTCACCCTCTTTTAYRACAGACATCTGGAATCCTCTCAGAYAAAATGTGCCTAGGMCTTCACTGGTTTATGACTGGAATGGGCCACTGCAGAAGGACAGAAAGCATGAAATTGTGATGCGACCAAAAGCTTAAAAAGAAGTAAGAAATATAGTCTGCCCTTTWAGCACTTTCTTGGGGTCTGCAGAAGTTCAATAAATAAAGAATGAGAGCTACTAGCCCTTTYTGACTTACTATGTCAGGTGTCAAACCCAGATTATGAGCTATCCATCCATCTTCTTGGTAAAGTGGGTATGTTTCCATCATCTATAAAACAACAGAGAGGATGGTTTACCCCACCTACAAAAAATTAAAAAAACCTCATAAAACAAAAACAACAGCAAAAAAAAGACAAAACAAAACAAAAAAAACCACACAAGCAAAAAATTGTGAGATTGTGTTGGACAGATGCTGAAGATGGCTCAGGAGAAGAGCACAGAGTAAGATGCTGAAATTCAGGTCTCTAAATGCAGCTGTCAATCTCATTTGGCTTCCTCATCGCTGCTCTATCCCCTGGTGCAGATGCCTACGCACAAGGCAACCCCTATTTAAAACAAAACAAAGTGAACATTTTCTCATCACCTACGGGGCTTTGCAACACGACACTGTTTTTCTTCCAAGCATAACAAAGGTCTGTGGCAGGATTTATGGGCACACCAACAACGCTCTTCATTCGGCGCAGGTGAGAGAACAAAGCGTGCCTCCCTGCCTGCCCTCGAGGACCTTACACGGTGCCTACACAAACATTAGCAGCGTGTGCAGCCGTGGCACTGCRCACTTTCAGGGTGGAAGTGTCAATCTGATCTCCTGGAAGGGTATTTTTCATGATGCCTCATGACATAATAGTCWTGTAGCATCTTTAATTTAAAACAAAAGCTCCTGCGGAGGATTGCTCTCACATCCTCCCCGACCTGGAGAACTCAAGCGGGGAGATGGCACGCAGACAGCTATTCCTTGGAGGATTCCACTCATGGCTCTTTCACCGCTTGTTTGACGGTAATGCAAAAAAGGTGCGATTGAGATCAGCGTCAGTTGTGCTGCGTGTCAGCCAAACACACAGAGAGGTGTAGATGCAGGTCTGAAAATCTGTAGGCATATTTAACTGGCTGCTTTTGATCTGTAGAGCACTGTGAGGCTACAGCAGCTCCCACCAGACAGATGAGCAGAGGCTGAAGGAGCCAGAGGTCAGGTCTGTACGGTGTCATCTGCAGGTACATGCACTACTGACACTATTAAAAGAGGTGGTGTCAAAGAAAAAGCACCTGATTGATAAAATCATAGACCTGCCCATGCACTGTATCCATTTTAAGAGTGATCTTAAATGAATTTTGGCCTAGTAACCCCAAAAATATACATTTGCATCTTCCTTCACACAGAAGAGATGCCTGACCTAATTTACAGAGGGGACRCAGAGGCAACGCTGTCAGCACAGGCATGGGGAAGAATCCCTGCAGGGGGAAAAGAGTGGCTGAAGGGGCGGTGGAGGTCCCTGATTTGGCATTGACACCATCACTGGGGGGGTCTGCAAAACTCAGCCTCAGGAGCATCAGGTCTGGGCAGCCCCACTGTTGCCAGGTAACCTAAATCCATTCACAGGTGTGTCCATGAGAGGACCAAGGAGGAGAGATGGAGAATTGGAGCATTCCAAGAGAGGAAAGATATCATTAGGAAGACTGTTTTTGGGTACTGCCTTTGCTTCTCCTCCTTTTATTCTATTTCTCTGACATGAATAATTTAGAAAATTAATAGATTAAAAATTAATATAAGCCATTGTAGAATGTGCATGAAGGCACATTACAAGAGATTATCCTTTTCCCATTCATACTGCGGGCCCAAAGCTGACCTTAGCTACCCCACTGGACTCGAAGATTTTTGTTTTTCCTTTGAGCATTTTGCATCCGTTAGCTCAAGGGAAACTGAACAAAGCTGGGAAATGGAATTACCAGCCTAAAAACGAGACAGATCATGACTGAGACATTCCCACACTAAAAACTGAAAAATAAAAGCACAGAGAAAAGAAGGACTGACTGAAAGGGTATATGAAGAATTCCCCCTTGAGAACCTGCTTCTATCGTTTGGGATTAATTTAGTTGAGAAGGGGACAGTGGATACATTATGATGCCTGCTGCGTCAACTGAAGGCTATTCTAAGCAAACAAAATCTTAAAAATACACAAAAYCTTGAAAATACACAAAGCAAAGCCACAAGCCCTAGAGAGATGTCTTTGAAGTAATACATTCAATCATCCTGTATCTGATACTAAAGTTTCTATTCAGCTCAGTTTACAACAGTTTAAACAATGTATTTTTAACAGGAAAAGAAAAATAAGATATTTCATGGTAAGCCACACGGTTAATGACCATTCRCAAGGAATTGCAGGGAGGCAAGTTTTGTGATCCAACTTTTGGGCTTGAGACAAGTTCCAGTTTTGGTAGAATCCCTTCAACGCTTAATTTTTCCAGGAGAAACTCAGTGAATATCTGTCACTGCTCTATCTATATTTACACTATTAGGATTCACAWCACTATATTTTTCCGAGCTGCTACTGTGTGTGAACTTCCATGAGAACTTTATTATCTGCCTGATATGGATGTGGAATGTTATGCTCAGGGTGAGGCTAAAGTCTGATACAGTGCACACAAAATTTTCCGCGCCACTGGCTTTTCTCTGATCAAACTCTTGTTTCAAAACTTTTTAAACTGCTTGTGATCTGTTCACCTTGGGTTCACTGTCTGCTTTTATCTGGGTTCTCCCCTATTCTCATTCCTTTCCCCTTCTCCCACTTGTCTTTTCTTTACACTTGCATTGTAGCTTTCCGTCTGGAGATACAGCCAAAAGCACTGAGCATCCAGGCTGGAAAGATGCAGGAGAAGGTGTGTCCACATCCACACACACACAGAGCAGGGAAGGACACCCTCCCACAGCAAGGGACAACTTTTCTCTGCATTTCTCTATCCCAAGTCTTCCCCTGGGTGCCTTTTAAGGGCCTGGATCCCCCAATGTGGAGAGGTTGGAGCTCTGCAGCTGTGTTGCATGGGGCAGAAAGTGGGACCTCTTAGCTCTACAGCTCATTCTGAAAAACAGGGATGTTGGAAACATGCCCTTGTATTCCCAGGCTCATCCCAGAATATTTGGTACCCTCATCATTAACCCAGAGGAGACAAGGTTCCCATAGGAGCTGTCACAGTCACCACCACCACCAAGATCCTGACAGCATCAAAAGACAGAAGAAGGGCTGCAGCATATTTACCTCCTCCTAGGGCCTGTCTTCTAAGGGATATCAAGGAAAAAGTCTCCAGCCTACTCATTGTTAAGGCTTTCTTTTTTTTTTTTTCTGTCTGTCTCTCTGTCCAGCAGAATCCACCTGCTGGTTTTGCAGTGTCTGGCATGCTCAGGCCAGTTTTGCTGCACTTTAATAATTTTATTAATAATTACTATGGTTGATTTACACTGTCCCACTCCACAGTGCCCACGCTGGCCTTGCAGAGCAGTTGCTTGCAATCTCGTCCCCCATCACAGCTGCATTTTCCATGGTGTGCCTGATCCACATGTAATTCATGGCTCAGCTGGGATTTCTGTGGCATAAATAGCATTACACCATTATGAAATGACAACAGATGCCAGAGCTGTTATCTGTCAAAGTGGAGCCCGAGAGTGCAACTTCTACCAGACTAGCAGCAATTAGGTCTGCAAGTGCAACCAGATCCTATTGTTAATCCCAATTCTGTTTGGGCATCTGTAACAACTGGTTATGTTGTAAGACCACGGTGGTTTCCAAGCAAGAAATCACAGCATTCTCATTATGTGCTGAGTGTTCATCACATCAGATCCATTTCTCAGCATTTAATGTTAATTACTAGCTTGGGTTTGTATTAGCTGAGAGCTAAATGATGTAGTACTACAGAAAACTATTAAGATCTGCGTCACATAGGCAAACATGACCATCCACATCCAGAATGTGAAATGAATAATGAGTGGGTATAAAGGAGTTCTCAGAAACCCCAGCTGAATGCATTCAAGAGTAGTGCTTCCTCTTTAATGGGCTCTCTGCCAGAATGACACATCACTCTGCCTCACTGAAGTCATTTATAAACAGTCCTTCACAACACTCTTTTCTCTCTCGCGTGTGCTGCTTCTCCTCACAGGGATGGCTGTGGAGGGAGGATGCACCTGACAGTAAAATGCTGCTCTGTTCAGAACAGTAAAACTCCTGGAGAAAGCAAGAGCCTCACTCTTTCCAGGACCAAGCCTCAAGGACAAGGRAATGCAGGATGATGTGGAAAGCAGAGTTACACAGAAGTTGGCTACCGACCAAATTCCCAATTCTTTGAGGCTGACTTGGGTTTTCCACTCGAAAGCAYCGCCTTGGTTTCAGACCGTAATGCAATACCTGAAAGCATTCTGTGTAGGTCCCTGCATTCCTGGAGAAAGCCAGGCCAGAGCTGGAGGCTGAAGTAAAGGTCTGTGAGGTTTACACAGCATTCCCCCAGAGGGATGGTGCTGAGGTGTATCAAAGAGAGTGTTTAAAGGGAGGGAAAGGAGCTTCTCAAAATCTCTGTGTACCTTCCCCTCCCTTCCTCTTTCTGCCCAAGCACGCTCCCATGCCATGAGTCACTGGTGGCTGTCACAGACTCGGGATCCCCACTGCACTCCTCAGTACAGAAGAACAGTCCTTGTTTACAACACAAACACAAAAAACTAGATCCAGAGACACAGCAAACCACTTGGACAATTTCAGCCATCCTGCAGGTCCAGCAAACTATGGATAGGATTTTGGCCCACAGTGTTCAGATGAGGCTTTCTGGAAACAGGGGCTGGAAGAAAGGGAGAGAGCATTGCACATTTTTAATCATGAGCCCCACCCAAGCCCGAGGAGAAAATAGCAGAGGTGCTTGCTTGTGGCTGATGAAGGTGGAAGTCAGTCTCCTGACAGTGAATGAAGGTTTATGGGCAGGGTGGGGACAGGCCTTAATAGAGCTTGTGAGCAAAGAGAAATTATTTCTGCCTGATATCACAATGAGAGCCAGCACAGCGATGTGATCACCACAGAGAGAAAGGAGCCAGCAAAGAAAAAGTGATGATTGAGTAGTCTGAGCAATGGGTGAAGGAAATGACTACTGCAGCAAAGTTCCTACTGCAATAAAAATGTTAAGATGTTGGATGCTGAGAYGCTATGAAGCCAGCCAGCCAGGAAACATTATATGTAGATGGAGTATGAACAAGAAATCTTTGAGGCATAAACTTGGCATGTTTATTTTAAGAGAAAATACTAATTACTTAGATTGGAATAAAAAAAAAAAAAGTGCTTCCGCTAATATCTGAAAATCCTTATGCCAGAAGGCCTGTTGCACCTTTCTCAAGAACGAAGAGTCAGCTTTTCTTTTGGGTAACTTGCCCATCAATTACCTGTTTCAACAAAGCCATTCCTTTGTCCACTGCCTGCTATTTGTGTGACTGCTTATCCATGGCCCRACAGATGTTCTGTACCTGCAGTTTAGATGTGAAACTACAGACTCACATTGAAAGCACAGACAGAACTGTGTCATGAAAAAAATGTTCCTAAACAGACAAATTCTAGGCAAAATCCTTTAGCAGGACTTTAAARGATTGCCCTGCCTTTAAGACACAGCGCTGAATTGAAGATAAAGCATATCAGCCAGCAAAGTAAAAGTGCTGGGAGTACAAGGGAAGCTGTTCGCTTGTCGGCTTTGTAAAGAGGAGCTATGTGTGTATCCTTCCTTGCTACAGTTTCTTGGGCTTAGAGGGCCTTCCCTTTTGTCCCTTTGAGCAYGCAGTGCTCTAGAGCCTCTGTTACTTCAAAACCATTGTTGGCAATTTCCACAATTGCAGCCTTCTCCTACAGTTGGAGGAAAGGATGGCTTCTGACAATGAACTTCACATACATGYGGACAAAAAGTGCATTGTGTGGCTTGCCACTTGCCTTTGTTTCCCTGTTTTGCAGAATTTGCTTCTCTCATCAACCTGCCTAGGGCTGCCAGGGACTAACRTTGCCAGTGTGGTGTTGGATATGTCAGTCAAATGCTGAGCTTTGAACAGAGAAAACCTTCCTTTACAATTAAAATGAGCTGCTATCTGGGGAAAGGTAAGAGCTGTCAGCTCCAAGGAAATTTAACTTGTCCAGTAATCTCCTCCATGCTTCAAGACTTCATGACCTCCGTGAAAAGACACTACAAATTTTGTTAGTATAGCTCTTTCAGTAATTCACCTAAATCCTATCGAACTACTYGAGCAACTTCATCTTTAACAGCAGAGTAAGGACCTGAACACTACTGTAAATTGAAAACAAATGTAGGTTAAATACCCARCAGGGATTTCTCTGCCCACCCCAAAAGCAACTTAGCACTTTCCYTCCTCCTAGTAGCATCAACAGCTTCTTGCTAGGAAAAGAATTACTAGGAAAAAAAATACAGACAATGTTGCRGCAAATACAACAGGGTAAAACAAAAATGCGACAGTGGTGGAAGAGGAAAGCATATAGAGTAAGAAAACTTAATTCACAGCTTCACAAAAATCTCCAGTTCCATCCTTTTCTCACTRTCAATGGCTTCAAGGTTTCAGGATACCTGGGAAGGACAAGGGACAGAGGTATTCACAAATACTGGATTTTGCCTTCTCTCCTGGCTGATTTCAGAGGCCAGTTTCCCAAGGACCTGTCTAGAACCAGTGGAGAAAGGCAGGAATCTCCAGAAGACAATTCATGGGACCTTAAGAGATTTCACAGAATTTCCTTGGAGTCCTTTGCTCCAGCACAGCAGCAGACAAGTAACACGGGCTTGAGGAAACTTATGAGCCCCGTCTTGAAATGGTAAAGGGCCAGAGGGAGAAAATGCAGCTCTTCTGTCCAGGCTGAGGGACAGAGTAGGTGTCCCCACGGGGCTGGGTGATTTATCTCCACAGGCCATACCCCTCAATGTGCCCCCTGTGGCAACATAACCAGACACAAACTTCAGCCTGGAAGAAACAGGCTTCTGAGGAACAGCACCTTCCTGGGAAGAAGGGATGATTTCCCACACACAAGTGTGGTCCTCAGATTTCCTGGAGTGAGACAGCATCACACAAGAGTGGCTCTGCTCTCTGCTGCAAGGTGCTGCAGGAGCCCAAGCGGTGGCTGAGCCAACGGGTTCAGGTCTTTCAGAGCTGCCCTGCACCCTGTGGATCTGCTCAGYTAGCTGGGTTGTATGTGAAAAGGAGCCAAGGACCATAGGCTTAGCTACTGCTCCAAAGGGAAAGAGAAAAGGAARGAAGRGAAAAAACACTTTTTGATAACAAARTTCATAATCAGGAGAAAGGATGTCAAATGTTTCAAGGCTCTATGRCTGTAAGTCACCAAGCTGGAACACTTCAAGAAGAGTGAGTGTGGGTGTTCAGCAGAGACAGATGCCCCCAATTAGTAATTATCCACGCTAAAAAGAAAACTTAAAAGTTTGCTGCCTTACAGATCTCACTGGCAGGGTTACTTGTCAAAGGAARTGTATATGCATAGTACTAATGTTAGCAAGGAGTGGGATTTACAAATGACTTTTATCCCAGCATTCAAAGAATAATAGCTGGGGAAGTGAAGGGCTAAGGAGTGCTTGTTTGGCTATTTCATTACTCTGGTATTGTCAAAAACTGGCATACTTGTCTCTATGGCTCTTGCATTCTGGACTGTGACAAATCAGTGAAGAGACTAAAATAGTCATATAGAGAGTGCAAGCTATATATAAATATGTGTGTGTGTGTGTGTATATTTCAACATACTCTGAAAACATTTTCCCTGGTTCTCCCTGAATCATTATAGTGATCTCTTTTCGTTTGGCCAAAAATATGAACACTGTGTCATCAAATATGACCCAGAGGTAGTACTATCACAGATATTGCGTTCTTACCAGCAGCTGTAAACAAACAGATAAACAAACAAGCCAGAAAACCAACCAGAAAACCCCARCAAACAAAACAAGATTATAAGAGTATTTACACTGCCAGAAAGGCTGGATGATGAGCTGAGGTATTAGCAGGCTGCTAAGAATATTCCTGGACATTCTTGGCCCCTGAAGCAGTTTCTTTTAGGGTTTGTACTTTATTAAAGAAAAACTCCAGCCCCTGGTCACAGTGTCACAGTAAAGCAATCTCCCTCAGTTCTGCTCCTGTGACCTACTTAGTTGGTTTKGGGCTGCTATTTTCATGCAAAGTATTTGAAATCAGCCTCATCATTACAGCAAAGAGCATTATCTCTCGCTGTTTTCYATCTAGCCCCAAGAATAACTCTGATGTCAGCGGGAAGCTCTCTCTCTGGCAGCCGTCTCCTTGCTGCCAGCTTGTCAGATAAAAGGTCAGCTGGCTSTGCCAGCTCCTCGGACAGACCCCCCGTGTGGGGTCCTCTGCTCACACCCAACTGCCCCAAGCAAAGCAGCCTGGAGGGAGCCAGCTCCTGCTCTCCGCTTCCAAGATCCCATTCAGTTGCCTGTCCTCATTTACACCAGCCAGCTGCAGTCCTCAAAAACACTCACTGCAGCAGGGGCCGTGCCAGTGCCTCCTCCACAGCAAATATCCCATGCTGGAGCCCCGGGAAGGGGGAGAACATCCCCATCCTCATGTCAGGGCTTTCCCAGCAAACAGCTGGCATGCRGCTTCCACATCTGTCCTCCTGCAGGACAGAGAGGGGAAGAGGCAAAAATCTGAGACTCAAAGTGCTGGCTGGTGGCCTTTGGGCACGCAGAAGGAGAGAGGGCTCATACTGGCCTCAGCAGTGAGAGCTGGGATATTTAATCCATTTCAAGAAATTTGTCCTCCAGTTGCAATGCAGCCTAAAGTTCCTTACATGAAATCATTCTTCCAGCAAGGATGTAAGAAATTAGAGGGTGAACAAGAATAACCCCCCAGGAGTCCAGCCCTGAACACACAGTCCTAGCAAACCTCATTCATATCACTAACCACAATGGCCATTTTGCCTGAGGAAAGACAGAGCTAGGACTTCAGAGTTTGGCCCAAATCCTAGACTATATAAATAGATTTCTATGAATCAAAGCTCCATTATGTAAGACATAAAAATAAAAGAACAAATGAGAGGAAAAATAAGCTGAACTTCAGAGTCTGCAGTGAAGCATCATCTTAAGAGTCTGGGCACTGAGTCAAGACACAGATCTTTTTCTTTTCTTTTATTTTTTTCCCCAGTTTGCCTGCTTTGCTTTAAAAGTGACTCATCCACTCGCTCCCCCTTTCACCAGCACTTCCCATGTTGTTTCAAACATGCCTGTATATTTTAAAGCTCAACAGGACCATCCAAACTGCCTGTTTATCAACTGCACATCTACATTTGCATTTCCAAATTAGAGGGGAGAAAGGGATGTGCCCAAATGAAAAACCACCTCAAACAGTCGCCAAGGTTAGGAGATCCGTGGTGCGAGGCATGCTGCAGTTTACAATGAATTGAAATGTGACTAAAGGCAGCATGTGACAGCCTTCTATATTTAGCRGTGGCTTTTGCTTTTACACTCTTTGAGATACCCTGTCAGAAAAGCATCTATGTTTGTGCATCTCAGCAGAAGAATGAGCCCCTGAAGGTGTAGGAAATCTCCAACAATGGCTTTGTATACATTCCAGTTGTCGCTGGGGCATTTGTTTATACACATGGCAGGCTCGCCTCCCTCCCCACCTCTGGCACATTCCCATCCGCTCTTTGCTTGGACCAGCGAGTATTTTTAGCTGATGTAGAGCAGTGATTTCACCATCGGATCTCCTTGTCACACCTTTTCCACAAGCCTTTAAAAGAGAAGGGTTGAGAGCAAAACACAGTGCCTGTTGTAGAAGAGCTGTAGTTATCACTCCAGTAAGAGATGAGATACCTATTCCATTTGCATTTTACTTAATTTATGTTACTTGCATAGCCAAAGGAGCGAGGAGTCTGTGTTTTGTACAAGGCAAATACATGCTGAACAGTTTGGTCTGAAGGGGATTTTTTTGTTCAGAGAGATTCCACTGGTTCTATGTGCACCCTTTCAGCAGAATTTTTTTTTTTTTTAAAAAAAAAACAAGCCAACTATATACATGCTTTTTTAAAAATCACCCTGAGCTGTTGTTCTTTTGGGAGAGGGAAATTCTTTTGTTCTTATTTTATTGCAGCTTTTATCTGCTGTTTGGTAAATAAAAGCATTTCTTTATGTGYGTTTGTATTACGTGCACCCCTTTAGGTTTATAAATAGTTACAGAAAATGATACTTTTTTCACAGTCCCCTTCCTAGTCTGTTTAAAGCCTTGCCTGACTGCTTTTAAAGGGAGCTTAGCGACATTTAGATAACACGGTGATGCATGCATATAAGAAGAGCACTAATAGTCTAGCTGGGATAAGCATTAGAGCATTCCCACTATTCCAGATTTCCATAAATAACATAAATTAACCTCCCAGCTATTTATATGCAGTGCCAGCTACAATGGCCTTTTATTTCATTCCTTTTTTCTCACCATTTGCTAAATCAATATTCAGCCAACATTCTAGGCATGGCATCCATTTTTTTTGCAACAGGCTGCACAAGCACAATGGATGTTGCAGAAGTCTAATGGGAAACAGTCACCAAAATGCCTCACTGCAGCCCGGTGCTGCTCCTTATAGGTCTCTCCAGTGGGAGATTTGCAAAACAAAAGTAAGGCTTGTTTTACAAGAAGCTCCACATATTGTCATCCCCAACCAGGATGAAAAAGTCTGCCATGGAATTCATGGCAGCTGTGAGACTACACAACAGGGAAAACATTCCTTTGCATAGGCCAGGAGAGGGATAAAACTCCCATCCTGCAGACCTTGCAGAGATTCTTGGTCCACAGCCCAGCTCTAGACCTATACTCCATGTTTCCAGGGTTTGGCCATAGTATTTTGTGTGCTACCATAGCAACTGATGCTCACATATCTTCTAGCAGATGGCAGTTCCAGGAAGGAGCCCTGAAAATGTCTTTGTAGCAATAATTGCATCCCTTGGACATTTCAGAATGACTCTTGTCTTCCAGGCTGCTCTTCATGATGTTTCAGGCATCACTGCTTGGCATGTGGCTTCAGGAAGTAAAGACAGGGCAAACTGGGAGCTGCCTTATCAGTATCAAAGCCAGCTGTACTGAAAAAAAAAAAAATCAGTGGAAACCTTTTAAAAAGTGTAAAACAAGTAGATACATGGAAAAATGTGATACAGAAGACTCATGAAGGATGTTGTGCAGGGAAGCTGTGTYTCACAAATTTAGCAGAGTTTTTTTAATGAGTCCACAAACACGTAGATGTAGCTCATTTGGTTGATAAAGTAGGAACAGATTTACAACAAGGTTTAATAATATCCCTTACCAAGGGCTCATAAAGWTGCCAAACTAGGGGGGAAGTTCTCTCGTGAATTAAAGTTAAAAGAAACAAAGAGGAGGAATAAACCTGGAAGCCCTGTGGAGATCTGTTCTGCTGTGTCATTAAGCATGTTCACTAAGCACCAAAAACAGGCAATGGAGAGTAAGCTAATGAGGTTTATTGATGAWCCTAAACCACTGAAGCTGTAAAAACGAGTGATGACTGTGCAGAATCACAATTCAGGGCTGTGGTACAAAGCAACAGGACAATAAGATGTCAGGCAAAATTTGGTGTCTATGAACACAAGATCTATGCATATGAGGAAAAGCAACCTAACTTCAGAGATAAATGAGGGGTTTGGAGCTGCCTGTGAACCCTCAGAAAAGCCATCCTGGTATTAAAACAGCCTTTTCTGCAAGAARTTTAGCTCAGGGCTGAGCAGTACTGAAGGAGTAAATGGTATCTCTAGAATCTCAGGAAAGGAACAGAACCCAAAATCCTTGTTATTCCGGTATCTTGAAGCATCTGTGGAGTTCCAGTTCTTCACCAATGAAAAAAACTGATGACGGAAAACGACCATTTTTTTGAAAAAAGAAGTAAAGGATACAATTACAAAAATGACAGACACATGCCACCAGTACAATTACAAAAAGGACAGGCACATACCACCAGTGATTAAAAGTATGAAAGGAAATATTCAGAAAACAAGTAAAGAACCTAGTACTCTTACACCTAAAGAGGTGAGTAGGGAGATGAAAGGTACCCTTGAATGGCATGCACAAGTTGGGCAGGGAATGTTTATTAACCTTTCTATAAAATGGGAAGTACACAGCRTCACATCTTGAACCTACAAGGTGGTAGCTTCAAAACAAAGGTGGCAATTTTTAACAGCACCAAGGATACTCTGAGGAATTAATTTCCACCGTTAAAAATTTGCAAGGGCTCCAAAAAGCAGTTGGACCAAGTCACAGAAAAAAGACCATCCTGAGCTGTTATGCATAAAGATCCCACCTCCAGCTCAGGAAGTTTCTGTGTTAGACACTGTSAGAAAATGGGAATATAGGTGTATCACTGGCATCCCAAAACCATTTCCTGTACACTGTCAGTCACTGTCAGAGACAGCTGGGGCTTTGGTCTGTGCTGTCACAGTCCCCTCAAACTGCATTATCTGAGCTGTAGGAACTGATCTCAGGCTGTGCTAAATGGTGCTTTTGACTGAAAGTCAATCTCCATCAGATTGCTTCACATTTACCATAAATTTACAAGAGCTCACACAGTTATGGTACCACTCCATCCTGCCTTGGTATCATGTACTCTCCCACTTCAAACTAAAAGGGGCAACTCACAGAAWGCATGAAGGGAAGCAGAATGTTTTGTATTAGGCTTCTTCAAACCCTCTCAACCTTATTCTTTTTCCATGCTTTGTTTTCATCCTTATTTTACCTGCAATGTCAGAGAGAAAATGAAAATCCGCTGATCCAATAACCTCCATCATCCATCAGCTCTTTTCCAGGAGGAAATTGCTGCCATTTGGTCTGGGCTTTTCTCATGGAATAAGGGCCAGACTCTGAAGACTGGATTCACCCTGAGTTGTACCTCACTCAAGTACAAGACACACCACAATCACTGCCACTGCCAAGAGGATTAAAAATTACAAGGCTAATAAGAATGAGGATCTGCCCCTAATGTACCAAGTCGCTCTTTAAGTGYTCTATTTGGTTCATCTCACTGTGGCTGCCGTCCCATTAAAGTCTTAAAGAGAACTCATAAATATAAAAATACCCAAGAGCGTGGCAGAGAATTCGCCCTGAATAATTGTACTGAAATATTCCAAAAGGAACTTAATTTCCTTCTCAATAGTCTCAGTAATACTTTGAAGACAGAAGAATGAAAGTGAGGACATGCATTACATTCTGTAGAGGTACAAAAAGAAACCTTTTCTCAGTGAATACGTCAGGGGAATATGTCTAAAAGGGCATATCTGTGAAAATATGACCTCTGATTCTGCCAAGGTCAGCAAAACCTACTGTGATTCGCTTTGTAAGTGTCGGTCACACAAGTTAAAGCTGCCTCAAGGCAACTTTAGCTTCTCGGCCCAAATTCAGCAAGACATGATGTTTTTGAAAGGTTTGCAAAATCCTTCTCTGTATGGAGGAGCAAGATTATCTGGTCCAACATTTGTTTATGATTATTTATGGATCCAAACCAAGTCAGTTCTTTACTATAAATTCATATGGACTGGCAGATCCAAAAGCCATTAAGAGCTGTTAATCTAACATGGAACAGGCTTTTTAATTTGAGCTTCCTGGCACATGCTGTTCATGGGTGGGTGCTGTTCTCTTATCATCAGAGGCAAGAAGACCCTCACATCACACAGGCCTACAGTGCCATTTGTTGAGAAAATCTGTTTATAACTGTGGGTTACACCATTTGCTGAATATTTCCTGAGAAGAAGAGTGAATGGGTCTTGCACTCTGCCTTGAATGCCTTTATATGGCTGCACAGAGGCTGTCACTGCACCTCATAATCACTGTTTTTGGAGACAGAGATGGGCATCTGGGGTCACACCATTACCCATTCCTTCAAACATTCCTGGTTCCTAGCRTCAGAAAAATGAGCTTCCAACATCCTCTGCACTTGTGCTCACATGGGATTTCATTATTGTGCTAGGAATAGGGGGATTTCCATAGAAGGTTAAAGCATTTTTTGTCCTGCATGAAACCGGTCAGTTCTAGAAGTTTCCAAAAAAGGTGCCAGGATCTTATTAAGCAGTTGTATAGGAATAGTGTGTTATTCAAAACAGTTTCCAATTTACCTCCACTAGGAAGAGAAAGAAGTTTATGATCTGTGGTGTATTTATCTCCTTAATTTTTCCACGTATCTTACACAGACTAACAATACATATTCTTCTGTTGATGTAAATGCCTAACAATCCCTTTMCTTTCTTCATGTCTTGTAGCAAAGAACATGATAGATTGTTGAAAAAGTGTTTACCTTTTACTGGAAATGGCTATCTTTCAGTTTCACTTCTGTTTTAACTCAGGCAGTGCCATATGCATTGTTTGTGTGCCATAGGCTTCTCTGTCCCCTTCTGTTCATCTCCTGTCTACAGGAGCAAGCCCTTTTARTCGACTTTGCATCAAGAAGTCTCTCATCACTTTAGCTGTTTTATCCCCAGATTTCTGTATCCTCTCTAGAAAGACTGTATATACCTTTTGTGACAGATTTATAACACTTTTGMAGATGTAAATGATATCACCTCACTCATTTTTTAATTGTCTGAAGCATATTGCTTATCTTCTGATAGCTATAGTGCAGCATGTGGTGTCTTGATGTTCCTGTTTACAAAAAAAAAAAAATCACAAATCCTTCTGGTTTGGGTTGGTTTTGGTTTTGTTTTTTTTTTCAAATTCCAGTTTGGTTAGAGCTGTACATCACTTGGTGACATGAACACTCCCTGGTGATGGCCACCGAGGAGGTTGAGCTGTGGTGGGGCTCAGTCCCCTGGCTGAGCTGCAGTCAGACAGGATCACTGCTGCCAGGAGGTGATGCTTCACTTCATCCTCACAACACCTCTGCACTCCTGTCATGCAGCTGCACTCGCTCCCATCCTGCAGCACCAATGTTTCTTGGAATGCTCACTGAACTGAAGCAGCTCCTGCAATGAGAGGGAAACAAACATCAGAAKCTATCGGATGGATCGGAGAGCTGGATCAGCTCCACAACCAGCCTGAAAAACAATGTCAGAAAGAGGGAGAGAGTCCTGGTTGGCAGCAGCAGCAAGAGCAGGAGGAAGGAGAGAGCAGAGGAATGAGATGGCATCTGTCAGCAGCACCAAGCCAACACAGGACCCCCAGGGAGAAGACAGGAAGATGCTTGTGATGCATCTGCTTCAAAATACCAAAGACAGAAATACTGTTTAAACTACCTGACTACTAAAAGCTAAGGGCGTGCAGAGGAGCAGTTCACCTTTCCATACAGCTGCCAGGCAAGCATCCCAGCAGTGCCAAGACTCCATAAGTGTTACACTGCTGTTGCCAGCAGCCATCTCACTCTGCTCTACCGTCTCTGCCCTCTTTGTTGCTCTTCACTGCCCTCTCTTGAGTCACGGACCCGTGGCAGGTTGTGTACATCTGTGGCTGCCGTGGTTTCCCCTCCTCTCCAGAGYGACATGTTTCAAACACTTGCTCTAGATAAGGTGTTGGGAGCTTCTCCTTGTTAGCACTTAGCCACACCGAGAATTGTCAGCCTCCTTCTACCCTGCACTTCCCAGCCATCGAACATAACACCCCCGGTCCTGAAACTAGTTCCTCCATCAACTTTTTGTCAGGGACTTCGACAAAGGCTTCCTGAAAGTGCAGGTACTCAGAACCACTGGAGAACAATCCCAGCCATACCTCTAAGGAGTCCGTGGAGCTGTAATGTTTTATTTTTGTTTTAAACTTCTGCTTTCTCTTGCGA